>NW_025746251.1:35000-97500 GCF_021184085.1 Oncorhynchus gorbuscha | reverse complement strand
TCTATAGGAGACATTTATCAGATCATAAATTGGTCCAATGCTTGACCTGAGACGTGGCTCTATAGGAGACATTTATCAGATCATAAATTGGTCCAATCCTTGACCTGAGACGTGGCTCTATAGGAGACATTTCTTAGTTCATAAATTGGTCCAATGCTTGACCTGAGACGTGGCTCTATAGGAGACATTTATCAGATCATAAATTGGTCCAATCCTTGACCTGAGACGTGGCTCTATAGGAGACATTTATCAGATCATAAATTGGTCCAATGCTTGACCTGAGACGTGGCTCTATAGGAGACATTTATCAGATCATAAATTGGTCCAATGCTTGACCTGAGACGTGGCTCTATAGGAGACATTTATCAGATCATAAATTGGTCCAATGCTTGACCTGAGACGTGGCTCTATAGGAGACATTTATCAGATCATAAATTGGTCCAATCCTTGACCTGAGACGTGGCTCTATAGGAGACATTTCTTAGTTCATAAATTGGTCCAATGCTTGACCTGAGACGTGGCTCTATAGGAGACATTTATCAGATCATAAATTGGTCCAATGCTTGACCTGAGAAGTGGCTCTATAGGAGACATTTATCAGATCATAAATTGGTCCAATGCTTGACCTGAGACGTGGCTCTATAGGAGACATTTATCAGATCATAAATTGGTCCAATGCTTGACCTGAGACGTGGCTCTATAGGAGACATTTATCAGATCATAAATTGGTCCAATCCTTGACTTGAGACATGGCTCTATAGGAGTCTATAGCCTTGTCCCAGGTCAAGTCAGAATCATGCTGATCATACGTAATATATAATAACCTCCATGACTGCATAAATTACACTCTATTTGTGAGTTTGACAAAAAACATTTATTCAAACCCATGTGTATATAATTTGCATGCTCTAAATAATAGCACATCTTCACTTGAAGGCTCATCTAGGGCTGTATCCAGTCTAGGAGGACAGTATCCCATCATCTAGGGCTGTATCCAGTCTAGGAGGACAGTATCCCATCATCTAGGGCTGTATCCAGTCTAGGAGGACAGTATCCCATCATCTAGGGCTGTATCCAGTCTAGGAGGACAGTATCCCATCATCTAGGGCTGTATCCAGTCTAGGAGGACAGTATCCCATCATCTAGGGCTGTATCCAGTCTAGGAGGACAGTATCCCATCATCTAGGGCTGTGTCCTGTCTAGGAGGACAGTATCCCATCATCTAGGGCTGTATCCAGTCTAGGAGGACAGTATCCCATCATCTAGGGCTGTATCCAGTCTAGGAGGACAGTATCCCATCATCTAGGGCTGTATCCAGTCTAGGAGGACAGTATACCATCATCTAGGGCTGTATCCAGTCTAGGAGGACAGTATCCCATCATCTAGGGCTGTATCCAGTCTAGGAGGACAGTATCCCATCATCTAGGGCTGTATCCAGTCTAGGAGGACAGTATCCCATCATCTAGGGCTGTATCCAGTCTAGGAGGACAGTATCCCATCATCTAGGGCTGTATCCAGTCTAGGAGGACAGTATCCCATCATCTAGGGCTGTATCCAGTCTAGGAGGACAGTATCCCATCATCTAGGGCTGTATCCAGTCTAGGAGGACAGTATCCCATCATCTAGGGCTGTATCCAGTCTAGGAGGACAGTATACCATCATCTAGGGCTGTATCCAGTCTAGGAGGACAGTATCCCATCATCTAGGGCTGTATCCAGTCTAGGAGGACAGTATCCCATCATCTAGGGCTGTATCCAGTCTAGGAGGACAGTATCCCATCATCTAGGGCTGTGTCCAGTCTAGGAGGACAGTATCCCATCATCTAGGGCTGTATCCAGTCTAGGAGGACAGTATCCCATCATCTAGGGCTGTATCCAGTCTAGGAGGACAGAATCCCATCATCTAGGGCTGTATCCAGTCTAGGAGGACAGGACAGTATACCATCATCTAGGGCTGTATCCAGTCTAGGAGGACATCATCTAGGGCTGTATCCAGTCTAGGAGGACAGGACAGTATCCATCATCTAGGGCTGTATCCAGTCTAGGAGGACAGTATCCCATCATCTAGGGCTGTATCCAGTCTAGGAGGACAGTATCCCATCATCTAGGGCTGTATCCAGTCTAGGAGGACAGTATCCCATCATCTAGGGCTGTATCCAGTCTAGGAGGACAGTATCCCATCATCTAGGGCTGTATCCAGTCTAGGAGGACAGAATCCCATCATCTAGGGCTGTATCCAGTCTAGGAGGACAGGACAGTATACCATCATCTAGGGCTGTATCCAGTCTAGGAGGACAGTATCCCATCTAGGGCTGTGTCCTGTCTAGGAGGACAGTATCCCATCATCTAGGGCTGTGTCCTGTCTAGGAGGACAGGACAGTATACCATCATCTAGGGCTGTATCCAGTCTAGGAGGACAGTATCCCATCATCTAGGGCTGTATCCAGTCTAGGAGGACAGGACAGTATACCATCATCTAGGGCTGTATCCAGTCTAGGAGGACAGTATCCCATCATCTAGGGCTGTATCCAGTCTAGGAGGACAGTATCCCATCATCTAGGGCTGTATCCAGTCTAGGAGGACAGTATCCCATCATCTAGGGCTGTATCCAGTCTAGGAGGACAGTATCCCATCATCTAGGGCTGTATCCAGTCTAGGAGGACAGAATCCCATCATCTAGGGCTGTATCCAGTCTAGGAGGACAGGACAGTATACCATCATCTAGGGCTGTATCCAGTCTAGGAGGACAGTATCCCATCATCTAGGGCTGTGTCCTGTCTAGGAGGACAGTATCCCATCATCTAGGGCTGTGTCCTGTCTAGGAGGACAGTATCCCATCATCTAGGGCTGTGTCCAGTCTAGGAGGACAGTATCCCATCATCTAGGGCTGTATCCAGTCTAGGAGGACAGAATCCCATCATCTAGGGCTGTATCCAGTCTAGGAGGACAGGACAGTATACCATCATCTAGGGCTGTATCCAGTCTAGGAGGACAGTATCCCATCATCTAGGGCTGTGTCCTGTCTAGGAGGACAGTATCCCATCATCTAGGGCTGTGTCCTGTCTAGGAGGACAGTATCCCATCATCTAGGGCTGTATCCTGTCTAGGAGGACAGTATACCATCTACTAGGGCTGTATCCAGTCTAGGAGGACAGTATCCCATCATCTAGGGCTGTATCCAGTCTAGGAGGACAGTATCCCATCATCTAGGGCTGTATCCAGTCTAGGAGGACAGTATCCCATCATCTAGGGCTGTATCCAGTCTAGGAGGACAGAATCCCATCATCTAGGGCTGTATCCAGTCTAGGAGGACAGGACAGTATACCATCATCTAGGGCTGTGTCCTGTCTAGGAGGACAGTATCCCATCATCTAGGGCTGTGTCCAGTCTAGGAGGACAGTATCCCATCATCTAGGGCTGTGTCCAGTCTAGGAGGACAGTATACCATCATCTAGGGCTGTATCCAGTCTAGGAGGACAGAATCCCATCATCTAGGGCTGTGTCCTGTCTAGGAGGACAGTATCCCATCATCTAGGGCTGTATCCAGTCTAGGAGGACAGAATCCCATCATCTAGGGCTGTATCCAGTCTAGGAGGACAGTATCCCATCATCTAGGGCTGTATCCAGTCTAGGAGGACAGTATCCCATCATCTAGGGCTGTGTCCTGTCTAGGAGGACAGTATCCCATCATCTAGGGCTGTGTCCTGTCTAGGAGGACAGTATACCATCATCTAGGGCTGTGTCCAGTCTAGGAGGACAGGACAGTATACCATCATCTAGGGCTGTGTCCTGTCTAGGAGGACAGTATCCCATCATCTAGGGCTGTGTCCAGTCTAGGAGGACAGTATACCATCATCTAGGGCTGTGTCCAGTCTAGGAGGGCAGTATCCCATCATCTAGGGCTGTATCCAGTCTAGGAGGACAGGACAGTATCCCATCATCTAGGGCTGTGTCCAGTCTAGGAGGACAGTATCCCATCATCTAGGGTTGTATCCAGTCTAGGAGGACAGTATATCATCATCTAGGGCTGTGTCCAGTCTAGGAGGACAGGACAGTATACCATCATCTAGGGCTGTATCCAGTCTAGGAGGACAGTATACCATCTACTAGGGCTGTATCCAGTCTAGGAGGACAGTATACCATCTACTAGGGCTGTATCCAGTCTAGGAGGACAGGACAGTATGCCATCTACTAGGGCTGTGTCCTGTCTAGGAGGACAGTATACCATCATCTAGGGTTGTGTCCTGTCTAGGAGGACAGTATACCATCATCTAGGGTTGTGTCCTGTCTAGGAGGACAGTATACCATCATCTAGGGCTGTATCCAGTCTAGGAGGACAGTATACCATCATCTAGGGCTGTGTCCAGTCTAGGAGGACAGTATACCATCATCTAGGGCTGTGTCCTGTCTAGGAGGACAGTATACCATCATCTAGGGCTGTATCCAGTCTAGGAGGACAGTATACCATCTACTAGGGCTGTGTCCTGTCTAGGAGGACAGTATACCATCATCTAGGGCTGTGTCCTGTCTAGGAGGACAGTATACCATCATCTAGGGCTGTATCCTGTCTATGAGGATGGAATACAGCATATGATTTTGACATATTTTCAGGATTAATGACAAAATGGCAAAAGATAATTGTCTTACTTCAAAGGTAAAAGACAATTGCCAGAATTTACGGGCCTGTATTGCGGACCCCATTGCCTGACAATGTGTACCTGAAACTCAAATCTAATGATATAATCTTTGATATTAACATTATCTTTCACCGAGTGAAGCCAAACCTGCACAGAAATAGACAGACTTCAACCCTTTTAGAAGGTTAGAAGAAACATTTAAATTATTATCACAACTGCTGATACACAGTGTAAAAAAGTTCAGGCTTAATTAACGACAGTATTTGTTTTACATTGATTATAAAGTAAACACAGAGGTGAGGACAGACGGGTTGAGAATGGACACCATCTGTCTGTTCTTCCGGAACCCAGTTGGGGGAGACACAGCTCTAAGAATAGAGGATGCTGTTGTACAGAAGGCTTCAACTCCACCTTGTTTAATTACATGTGGAGATACGTATCACTGATCATTAAAGTAAGAATAGATTATTTCAAAGTAATATTGTTAATTTTTCACTTACCCTCGATCTGATCACTGAAAAAATAACAACAGTATACAGTTAACATCAATAGGCTCATTTAACTTAGGGTTATAAGTCCAACGGCTCTCTTCAGTAATAGAAATCACCATTCCTACCTGCATTAACTAAAACTTTAATGTCACCACCAATAAACCTCATGTCTATTCTGTTTCACTCCAACTGCA
Organism: Oncorhynchus gorbuscha; assembly: GCF_021184085.1. Classification (NCBI taxonomy): domain Eukaryota; kingdom Metazoa; phylum Chordata; class Actinopteri; order Salmoniformes; family Salmonidae; genus Oncorhynchus; species Oncorhynchus gorbuscha. Next base: position 92,179 of record NW_025746251.1, on the reverse strand, counting down.
ATGATTTACTAACAAGATACTCAGTGGTCAGGTTGTAAATGTCTCAGTCCCCAATGATAGCACCAAAACGTAATACATTTAGTTAGTTGTAAATTATTTGGTAGCTAATGAGCCTAACAAGGAAAGTAAATCCTCAATCATAAAATAAATGAAATTAATAAAAATAAAAAGGAATAAAATGAATGATAAAATGTGAATACTTACACTTCCTCGGTGTCAGACATGGTGACAGTGGATTTACACCTGGAAGAAAAGAAGGAACGTTTCTTTATTTAAATGTGTTGTTTTATTGTAGGATGTTTTCCCCCCTTTCATCTGAAGGAGAATACCTGGGTAATACAAGGGAAGGGGGGGGATACCTGGGTAATACAAGGGAAGGAAAGGGGGGATACCTGGGTAATACAAGGAAAGGAAAGGGGGATACCTGGGTAACACAAGGGAAGGAAAGGGGGGATACCTGGGTAACACAAGGGAAGGAAAGGGGGATACCTGGGTAATACAAGGGAAGGAAAGGTGGGATACCTGGGTAATACAAGGGAAGGAAAGGTGGGATACCTGGGTAATACAAGGGAAGGAAAGGGGGGATACCTGGGTAATACAAGGGAAGGAAAGGGGGGATACCTGGGTAATACAAGGGAAGGAAAGGTGGGATACCTGGGTAATACAAGGGAAGGAAAGGGGGATACCTGGGTAATACAAGGGAAGGAAAGGTGGGATACCTGGGTAATACAAGGGAAGGAAAGGGGGATACCTGGGTAATACAAGGGAAGGAAAGGGGGATACCTGGGTAATACAAGGGAAGGAAAGGTGGGATACCTGGGTAATACAAGGAAAGGAAAGGTGGGATACCTGGGTAATACAAGGGAAGGAAAGGGGGGATACCTGGGTAATACAAGGAAAAGAAAAGGGGGGATACCTGGGTAATACAAGGGAAGGAAAGGGGGATACCTGGGTAATACAAGGGAAGGAAATGGGGATACCTGGGTAACACAAGGGAAGGAAAGGGGGATACCTGGGTAATACAAGGGAAGGAAAGGGGGATACCTGGGTAATACAAGGGAAGGAAAGGTGGGATACCTGGGTAATACAAGGGAAGGAAAGGGGGATACCTGGGTAATACAAGGGAAGGAAAGGGGGGATACCTGGGTAATACAAGGAAAAGGAAAGGGGGATTCCTGGGTAATACAAGGGAAGGAAAGGGGGATACCTGGGTAATACAAGGAAAAGGAAAGAGGGGGATACCTGGGTAATACAAGGAAAAGGAAAGGGGGGGATACCTGGGTAATACAAGGAAAAGGAGAGGGGGATACCTGGGTAATACAAGGAAAAAGGAAAGGGGGATACCTGGGTAATACAAGGGAAGGAAAGGGGGATACCTGGGTAATACAAGGAAAAGAAAAGGGGGAATACCTGGGTAATACAAGGGAAGGAAAGGGGGATACCTGGGTAATACAAGGGAAGGAAAGGGGGATACCTGGGTAATACAAGGAAAAGGAAAGGGGGATACCTGGGTAATACAAGGGAAGGAAAGGGGGATACCTGGGTAATACAAGGGAAGGAAAGGGGGATACCTGGGTAATACAAGGGAAGGAAAGGGGGGATACCTGGGTAATACAAGGGAAGGAAAGGGGGGTACCTGGGTAATACAAGGGAAGGAAACGGGGGATACCTGGGTAATACAAGGAAAGGAAAGGGGGATACCTGGGTAATCAAGGGAAGGAAAGGGGGATACCTGGGTAACACAAGGGAAGGAAAGGGGGATACCTGGGTAATCAAGGGAAGGAAAGGGGGATACCTGGGGAAAGGGGGATAAACACAAGGGAAGGAAAGGGGGATACCTGGGTAATCAAGGGAAGGAAAGGGGGATACCTGGGTAATACAAGGGAAGGAAAGGGGGATACCTGGGTAATACAAGGGAAGGAAAGGGGGATACCTGGGTAATACAAGGGAAGGAAAGGTGGGATACCTGGGTAATACAAGGGAAGGAAAGGGGGATACCTGGGTAATACAAGGGAAGGAAAGGTGGGATACCTGGGTAATACAAGGGAAGGAAAGGGGGATACCTGGGTAATACAAGGGAAGGAAAGGGGGATACCTGGGGAAAGGGGGATAATACAGGGAAGGAAAGGTGGGATACCTGGGTAATCAAGGGAAGGAAAGGGGGATACCTGGGTAATACAAGGAAAGGAAAGGTGGGATACCTGGGTAATACAAGGGAAGGAAAGGGGGATACCTGGGTAATACAAGGAAAAGAAAAGGGGGATACCTGGGTAATACAAGGGAAGGAAAGGGGGATACCTGGGTAATACAAGGGAAGGAAATGGGGATACCTGGGTAACACAAGGGAAGGAAAGGGGGATACCTGGGTAATACAAGGGAAGGAAAGGGGGATACCTGGGTAATACAAGGGAAGGAAAGGGGGATACCTGGGTAATACAAGGGAAGGAAAGGGGGATACCTGGGTAATACAAGGGAAGGAAAGGGGGATACCTGGGTAATACAAGGAAAAGGAAAGGGGGATACCTGGGTAATACAAGGAAAAGGAAAGGGGGGATACCTGGGTAATACAAGGAAAAAGGAAAGGGGGATACCTGGGTAATACAAGGGAAGGAAAGGGGGATACCTGGGTAATACAAGGAAAAGAAAAGGGGGAATACCTGGGTAATACAAGGGAAGGAAAGGGGGATACCTGGGTAATACAAGGGAAGGAAATGGGGGATACCTGGGTAATACAAGGAAAAGGAAAGGGGGATACCTGGGTAATACAAGGGAAGGAAAGGGGGATACCTGGGTAATACAAGGGAAGGAAAGCGGGGATACCTGGGTAATACAAGGGAAGGAAAGGGGGATACCTGGGTAATACAAGGGAAGGAAAGGGGGGTACCTGGATAATACAAGGGAAGGAAACGGGGGATACCTCAGTCCACATAGCTCCCAAATCAGTAATACAAGGGAAGGAAAGGGGGATACCTGGGTAATACAAGGGAAGGAAAGGGGGGATACCTGGGTAATACAAGGGAAGGAAAGGGGGATACCTGGGTAATACAAGGAAAGGGGGGATACCTGGTCAGTTGGAAAGGGGATACCTAGTCAGTTGGAAAGGGGGATACCTGGTCAGTTGGAAAGGGGATACCTAGTCAGTTGGAAAGGGTGATACCTGGTCAGTTGGAAAGGGGATACCTGGTCAGTTGGAAAGGGGGATACCTAGTCAGTTGGGAAGGGGATACCTGGTCAGTTGGAAAGGGGAACACCTGGTCAGTTGGAAAGGGGATACCTGGTTAGTTGGAAAGCGGGATACCTGGTCAGTTGTAAAGGGGGATACCTGGTCAGTTGGAAAGGGGGATACCTGGTCAGTTGGAAAGGGGGATACCTGGTCAGTTGTAAAGGGGATACCTAGTCAGTTGGAAAGGGGGATACCTGGTCAGTTGGAAAGGGGGATACCTGGTCAGTTGGAAAGGGGGATACCTAGTCAGTTGGAAAGGGGGATACCTGGTCAGTTGGAAAGGGGGATACCTGGTCAGTTGGAAAGGGGGATACCTGGTCAGTTGGAAAGGGGATACCTGGTCAGTTGTCCAACTGAATGTATTCAACTGAAATGTGTCTTCCTCATTTAACCCCTCTGAATCAGAGAGGTGCAGGGAAGGGGGGTTAGCTAGTCAGTTGGAAAGGGGGATACCTGGTCAGTTGGAAAGGGGATACCTGGTCAGTTGGAAAGGGGGATACCTGGTCAGTTGGAAAGGGGGATACCTGGTCAGTTGTCCAACTGAATGTATTCAACTGAAATGTGTCTTCCTCATTTAACCCCTCTGAATCAGAGAGGTGCGGGGAAGGGGGGATTAGCTAGTCAGTTTAACCCAACCCCTCTGAATCAGAGAGGTGCGGGGAAGGGGGGATTAGCTAGTCAGTTTAACCCAACCCCACTGAATCAGAGAGGTGCGGGGAAGGGGGGTTAGCTAGTCGTGTTTAACCCAACCCCTCTGAATCAGAGAGGTGCGGGGAAGGGGGGGGTTAGCTAGTCAGTTTAACCCAACCCCTCTGAATCAGAGAGGTGCGGGGAAGGGGGGGGGTTAGCTAGTCAGTTTAACCCAACCCCTCTGAATCAGAGAGGTGCGGGGAAGGGGGGTTAGCTAGTCAGTTTAACCCAACCCCTCTGAATCAGAGAGGTGCGGGGAAGGGGGGTTAGCTAGTCAGTTTAACCCAACCCCTCTGAATCAGAGAGGTGCGGGGAAGGGGGGTTAGCTAGTCAGTTTAACCCAACCCCTCTGAATCAGAGAGGTGCGGGGAAGGGGGGTTAGCTAGTCAGTTTAACCCCTCTGAATCAGAGAGGTGCGGGGAAGGGGGGTTAGCTAGTCAGTTTAACCCAACCCCTCTGAATCAGAGAGGTGCGGGGAAGGGGGGTTAGCTAGTCAGTTTAACCCAACCCCTCTGAATCAGAGAGGTACGGGGAAGGGGGCTGCCTTAACCCACACACTGCTGAGGTAAATTTTATCCTCTTCATTCACATCCTTCCAACATCTTTTGACATCATTTGTAGGTTAAAACTTTCCCAAGGTGCACTGAAAGGACATCTTAGTGTCATGTAGTACACACAACTAGCTAACACTTCTCCTCGTCCTCATTCAGGTCTCTGAAGCCCTCGGCTGTACAGGACGTGGAAGAACTCTCATTTCTAATCCTTTCGGATATATATAAAGTGTCCTAAGAGGGTTCTTTCACACCTAGTGGTCCAAGACAGCTGCAGATGTCCTTCAGGCTTAGTCCTTTAGGATCTTATTACCCAGACTCAGCTGAGACCTTCTCTGTCCACATAGCTCCCAAATCCACCCTCTCCTCTTCTCCATATCTGGGCATCGTGGTCATTCATCACAACAAAGAAGGAATAAGTGATGATGGTAAGGAGAAGTCTGAGGATCCTTCCTGATTGGCTGGGTTTGACAAGACCATTCGGTTGACCCTTTGTGGTTCGTTTGGTTGTGATATTAAAGACTGGTTGACGATGACGACGAGCCTCTACCAGACTAACACTAAAACTATATAAAAACATTTGGTTGAAAATCTATCCTATTTTTTTTGTGTATTTGTATTTGTATGTGTGTGTGTGTGTGTGTGTGTGTGTGTGTGTGTGTGTGTGTGTGTGTGTGTGTGTGTGTGTGTGTGTGTGTGTGTGTGTGTGTGTGTGTGTGTGTGTGTGTGTGTCCATTTGAAGATTTCCTTGGGTTTGTGCCCCATGGACCTCCCGGTCGAGGCCGTCTGCGACAGAGCTTGGGCTCGAACCCAGGGTCTCTGGCGGCACAGCCTTAGACCACTACGCCACCCGGGAGGCCCCAAGGAATGTAACCTTTGACCCATAACCCTCAGTCTAGAACACTCAGAGCAGCTGTATCTCCGTAGCTGTTTGAACCTGATAGAAAAAACTGTACTGCTCTGTAGCAATGGTGACCTGTCTAAACGGACTATCGCCAGTGTTAGTCTACACCTGTTGTTCTGTAGCACTCACATCTGGAACCATGAAATGCTTTGAAAAGGGCTTTTTGCTTGGCTCACGTCAACATCATCATCCCAGAGACCCCTGGACCCACTCTAATTCCCCCCCAAACAGATCCACAGACGACTCGATCTCCATTGGCCTCCACACTGCCTTCTTCCATCTGAACAACAGGAACACATATGTGAGAACGCTGTTCATTGACTGCAGATCAACGTTCAACGCCGTAGTGTCCTCCGAGCTCATCACACTAAGCTAAGGACTCACTTCTTGATGGGCCGCCCCGCCCCTCCCACCCTCAACTTGGGAGCCCATCAGGGATGCGTGCTTAGTCCCCTCCTTTACTCCCTCTTCACCCACAACTGCGTTGTTCATTAAGTTTGATGACACAACGGTGGTAGGCCTGATCACCGATGACGATGAGACAGCCTTTAGGGAGGAGGTGAGTGACCTGGTAGTGTTTCAGGACAACAGCCTCTCCCTCAACGTCAGCAAGGCAAAGTAGCTGATCGTGGACTGTAGAAAAACGGAGGGCCAAGCCACGCCCCCATCCACATCGACGGGACTGTAGTGGAACGGGTTGAAAGCTACAAGTTCCTCTGTGTACACGTCACTAAGCATCATGGTCCCCACACACCAACACAGTCGTTAAGAGGACACGACAACGCCTCTTCCCCCTCAGGAGGCTGAAATGATTTGTCATGGACCCTCAGGTCCTCAAAATGTTCCACAGCTGCACCATTGAGAGCATCCTGACTAGCTGCATCACCGCCTGGTGCGGCAACTGCTTGGCATCCGACCGTAAGGCGCTACAGACGGAGGTACGTTCGGCCCAGTACATCACTGGGGTCGAGCATCCTGCCATCCAGGACCTCTATACCAGACGTCAGAGAACGGCCCTAAAAATGGTCAAAGACTCCTGCCACCCAGGTCATAGACTGTTCTCTCTGCCATAAGACTGCCAACTAGTTAGTTAAATAGTTACCTGGACTGTCTGCATTGACCCTTTTTGCACTAACACTTTTGACTAATCAAATACGCCGCTGTTATTGTTTATTATCTATCCTGTTGCCTAGTTACTTTACCCCTACCTATACAGTATGCACAACATCTACCTCCATTACCTCTTACCCCTGCACATTGACTTGGTACTGTTACCCAGTGTATATAGCCAAGTTATCCTTACTCATTTAGTATTTATTCTTTGTGTTATTATTTTTCTATTTTTCCCTCTCTACGTTGTTGGGAAGGGCCCGTCAGTAAGCATTTCACTGTTAGTCTACACCTGTTGTTCCTCTCTACGTTGTTGGGAAGGGCCCGTCAGTAAGCATTTCACTGTTAGTCTACACCTGTTGTTCCTCTCTACGTTGTTGGGAAGGGCCCGTCAGTAAGCATTTCACTGTTAGTCTACACCTGTTGTTCCTCTCTACGTTGTTGGGAAGGGCCCGTCAGTAAGCATTTCACTGTTAGTCTACACCTGTTGTTCCTCTCTACGTTGTTGGGGGTCCGTCAGTAAGCATTTCAGAAGGGCCCGTCAGTAAGCATTTCACTGTTAGTCTACACCTGTTGTTCCTCTCTACGTTGTTGGGAAGGGTCCGTCAGTAAGCATTTCACTGTTAGTCTACACCTGTTGTTCCTCTCTACGTTGTTGGGAAGGGCCCGTCAGTAAGCATTTCACTGTTAGTCTACACCTGTTGTTTCTCTCTACGTTGTTGGGAAGGGCCCGTCAGTAAGCATTTCACTGTTAGTCTACACCTGTTGTTCCTCTCTACGTTGTTGGGAAGGGCCCGTCAGTAAGCATTTCACTGTTAGTCTACACCTGTTGTTCCTCTCTACGTTGTTGGGAAGGGCCCGTCAGTAAGCATTTCACTGTTAGTCTACACCTGTTGTTCCTCTCTACGTTGTTGGGAAGGGCCCGTCAGTAAGCATTTCACTGTTAGTCTACACCTGTTGTTCCTCTCTACGTTGTTGGGAAGGGCCCGTCAGTAAGCATTTCACTGTTAGTCTACACCTGTTGTTTCTCTCTACGTTAGGAAGGGCCCGTCAGTAAGCATTTCACTGTTAGTCTACACCTGTTGGGAAGGGCCCGTCAGTAAGCATTTCACTGTTAGTCTACACCTGTTGTTCCTCTCTACGTTGTTGGGAAGGGCCCGTCAGTAAGCATTTCACTGTTAGTCTACACCTGTTGTTCCTCTCTACGTTGTTGGGAAGGGCCCGTCAGTAAGCATTTCACTGTTAGTCTACACCTGTTGTTCCTCTCTACGTTGTTGGGAAGGGCCCGTCAGTAAGCATTTCACTGTTAGTCTACACCTGTTGTTCCTCTCTACGTTGTTGGGAAGGGCCCGTCAGTAAGCATTTCACTGTTAGTCTACACCTGTTGTTCCTCTCTACGTTGTTGGGAAGGGCCCGTCAGTAAGCATTTCACTGTTAGTCTACACCTGTTGTTCCTCTCTACGTTGTTGGGAAGGGCCCGTCAGTAAGCATTTCACTGTTAGTCTACACCTGTTGTTCCTCTCTACGTTGTTGGGAAGGGCCCGTCAGTAAGCATTTCACTGTTAGTTCTACAAGGGCCCGTCAGTAAGCATTTCACTGTTAGTCTACACCTGTTGTTCCTCTCTACGTTGTTGGGAAGGGCCCGTCAGTAAGCATTTCACTGTTAGTCTACACCTGTTGTTCCTCTCTACGTTGTTGGGAAGGGCCCGTCAGTAAGCATTTCACTGTTAGTCTACACCTGTTGTTCCTCTCTACGTTGTTGGGAAGGGCCCGTCAGTAAGCATTTCACTGTTAGTCTACACCTGTTGTTTCTCTCTACGTTGTTGGGAAGGGCCCGTCAGTAAGCATTTCACTGTTAGTCTACACCTGTTGTTCCTCTCTACGTTGTTGGGAAGGGCCCGTCAGTAAGCATTTCACTGTTAGTCTACACCTGTTGTTCCTCTCTACGTTGTTGGGAAGGGCCCATCAGTAAGCATTTCACTGTTAGTCTACACCTGTTGTTCCTCTCTACGTTGTTGGGAAGGGCCCAGTAAGCATTTCACTGTTAGTCTACACCTGTTGTTCCTCTCTACGTTGTTGGGAAGGGCCCGTCAGTAAGCATTTCACTGTTAGTCTACACCTGTTGTTCCTCTCTACGTTGTTGGGAAGGGCCCATCAGCATTTCACTGTTAGTCTACACCTGTTGTTTCTCTCTACGTTGTTGGGAAGGGCCCATCAGCATTTCACTGTTAGTCTACACCTGTTGTTTCTCTCTACGTTGTTGGGAAGGGCCCATTAGCATTTCACTGTTAGTCTACACCTGTTTACAAACCAGGTGACAAAAACATTTTGATTTGATTTAGCATCCAAGGATTGTCCACCAAAGTGTTCAATTACAGAAAACAGTCATAAAAACACCTTAAGATTTCAACAACTATTGTATTGACCTATCTGTATCTAGAAAGCATTGACTCAATCTATTTTCTCTTTTCCTCGGTCAATTTAAACCATTTAAAGTTGTCTAATGATATGCTACCAAACTTTCCAAACAGAAGAAACTGAACTATTTCAGTGTTTCAGACTGTTTTACAGTGCTGCACGTAGACTTAGAGAGTAAATGTTTTGCAATTGTGAGACGTGTCCCACAGTCCAACATCCGGGCTCAGATGCCCCCAGCAGTCTGGCTGGAGCAGCTTAGATTACAACCAGCAGTTAGTACCAGTTCTATATGTTAGTAGGATATAGATTATCCTATGGTAAATCTACTGTGACAGTAGGAGAGACCACTTCCTCTTCCTAGACTCCAGTTCTATATGTTAGTAGGATATAGATTATCCTATAGTAAATCTACTGTGACAGTAGGAGAGACCACTTCCTCTTCCTAGACTCCAGTTCTATACGTTAGTAGGATATAGATTCTCCTATGGTAAATCTACTGTGACAGTAGGAGAGACCACTTCCTCTTCCTAGACTCCAGTTCTATATGTTAGTAGGATATAGATTCTCCTATGGTAAATCTACTGTGACAGTAGGAGAGACTGCTTCTTCTTCCTAGACTCCAGTTCTATATGTTAGTAGGATATAGATTCTCCTATGGTAAATCTACTGTGACAGTAGGAGAGACCATTTCTCTTCTTCCTAGACTCCAGTTCTATACGTTAGTAGGATATAGATTCTCCTATGGTAAATCTACTGTGACAGTAGGAGAGACCACTTCCTCTTCCTAGACTCCAGTTCTATACGTTAGTAGGATATAGATTCTCCTATGGTAAATCTACTGTGACAGTAGGAGAGACCACTTCCTCTTCCTAGACTCCAGTTCTATATGTTAGTAGGATATAGATTCTCCTATGGTAAATCTACTGTGACAGTAGGAGAGACTGCTTCTTCTTCCTGGACTCGTAAATCAATGTCTCTTTATCCATCTCTGTCTGTCGCTCTGTATCAGTGGCACGTACCTGCCCAGGAATATTAACAAACCCTCTATAATAAACACAGGAATCAATCACTCTTAAACGGTTAAATGTGGTGTTTCATCAACCCTTTGTCTTTCTATCTATCTTTCTTTCTTACCTCAGAAAAGTTGAAAGAAGTGAGACTCCTTGGCGATGGATGGGGAGACTGGCTGTAACTCTTCTCATCAAATAAGTCCTTGTGTTATAGTGATATTTGATCTTGTCAAGCTGCTCATTGGCTGGGGTCTGACAGTGTGAGGTAGGGGAGTCGAGGGGGGGCCTGCGGCATCTTAACACCCTCAATAAGGAGATGGACGAAGGTGGGGAGTTGGGGGGGGGGGGGTAAGGAGGGATAAGAGAAGGAGTGGGGTTCTGGTTGTGGAAACAAGCAGCTGAGATGCTATATTTATATCTATATTTGTCGTGAGCAGCAGCAGAACTGATAGTGTGAGTAATGGGGATCCCAGTGGGCAGAACCTGCTGGAGTCTGGAGGGTTATTCATCAGTGGCTTGGAACGCAGACAATGTCCCCCTGTGTGTTCTACCAGCAGGAATACACAGTCAGTCAGTCTGTCAGTCAGTCTGTCAGTCAGTCAGTCATTACTGAGTCCAGTCATGGGATGGCAGAGGAGAGGACGGTGTACTTTACAGACTACAAACCAGTCAGTTATTATGTTACATCTTCTAGTATTTTGATCCAGTTATTGGATATACTGTATCTGTAGTGTTCTGTGTACTTCATGTCTTCCAGACGTTATAATATCAGGTATTAGATATACTGTATCTGTCTGTGTACTTCATGTCTTCCAGACGTTATAATATCAGGTATTAGATATAATGTACCTGTAGTGTTCTGTGTACTACTGTATCTTCTGTCTTGGAAACAGACGTTATAATATCAGGTATTAGATATACTGTACCTGTAGTGTTCTGTGTACTTCATGTCTTCCAGACGTTATAATATCAGGTATTAGATATACTGTACCTGTAGTGTTCTGTGTACTTCATGTCCTCCAGACGTTATAATATCAGGTATTAGATATAATGTACCTGTAGTGTTCTGTGTACTTCATGTCTTCCAGACGTTATAATATCAGGTATTAGATATACTGTACCTGTAGTGTTCTGTGTACTTCATGTCTTCCAGACGTTATAATATCAGGTATTAGATATACTGTACCTGTAGTGTTCTGTGTACTTCATGTCCTCCAGACGTTATAATATCAGGTATTAGATATACTGTACCTGTAGTGTTCTGTGTACTTCATGTCTTCCAGACGTTATAATATCAGGTATTAGATATACTGTACCTGTAGTGTTCTGTGTACTTCATGTCTTCCAGACGTTATAATATCAGGTATTAGATATACTGTACCTGTAGTGTTCTGTGTACTTCATGTCTTCCAGACGTTATAATATCAGGTATTAGATATACTGTACCTGTAGTGTTCTGTGTACTTCATGTCTTCCAGACGTTATAATATCAGGTATTAGATATACTGTACCTGTAGTGTTCTGTGTACTTCATGTCTTCCAGACGTTATAATATCAGGTATTAGATATACTGTACCTGTAGTGTTCTGTGTACTTCATGTCTTCCAGACGTTATAATATCAGGTATTGGATGTTTTGGGAGGCATTGTGATGTAGTTATCTGTGCTTTGACAACTTTATTCATTTCTGTGTAACCTATCTTCTGACATATTTTGTATATTTATAATTTTCTTATTAATTTGTACCTGTATGTTGGTAACCCGATTTGCATATGTATACATATTCATGATACATAATTTACATATTCATGTTCTGCGGTTTCATATTCATTTGTATTTGTTTACCTGTTTACATGACAGGGCACCTGCATAGTACTCAACTATGCCTCTGCACCCTTTCACTAAGTTGATCACGGCCTCAGAGAGAAGAGGACACACCAACTGACATGCCGGCCTATCATATGGAACTCCCTCCTTCCTCTCTACACAACACCACACCCACCGACATGCCGGCCTATCATATGGAACTCCCTCCTTCCTCTCTACACAACACCACACCCACCGACATGCCGGCCTATCATATGAAACTCCCTCCTTCCTCTCTACACAACACCACACCCACCGACATGCCGGCCTATCATATGAAACTCCCTCCTTCCTCTCTACACAACACCACACCCACCGACATGCCGGCCTATCATATGAATTACTCCCTCCTTCCTCTCTACCACACCCACCGACATCCCTCCTCCTCCTTCCTCTCTACACAACACCACACCCACCGACATGCCGGCCTATCATATGAAACTCCCTCCTTCCTCTCTACACAACACCACACCCACCGACATGCCGGCCTATCATATGAAACTCCCTCCTTCCTCTCTACACAACACCACACCCACCGACATGCCGGCCTATCATATGAAACTCCCTCCTTCCTCTCTACACAACACCACACCCACCGACATGCCGGCCTATCATATGAAACTCCCTCCTTCCTCTCTACACAACACCACACCCACCGACATGCCGGCCTATCATATGAAACTCCCTCCTTCCTCTCTACACAACACCACACCCACCGACATGCCGGCCTATCATATGAAACTCCCTCCTTCCTCTCTACACAACACCACACCCACCGACATGCCGGCCTATCATACACCTTCCTCTCTACACACACCACACCCACCGACATGCCGGCCTATCATATGAAACTCCCTCCATCCTCTCTCAACACCACACCCACCGACATGCCGGCCTCAACACCACACCCACCGACATGCCGGCCTATCATATGAAACTCCCTCCTTCCTATCTACTCAACACTTGGTATGGCTCCATGATCATGGGTGTCCCACGTGTTGGCTAAACCAGAGGTGGTCTCCATATTGGATGTGTGAGCAGGCTCCTGTCTGCCTCTAGGGGTTGTTGTGGAGAAGGAACAGGAACAGGAACAGAAACAGGAGCAGGAACAGGAGCAGGAGCAGGAGCAGGAGCAGGAGCAGGAGCAGGAGCAGGAGCAGGAGCAGGAAAAGGAGCAGGAGCAGGAGCAGGAGCAGGAGCAGGAGCAGGAGCAGGAACAGGAACAGGAGCAGGAGCAGGAGCAGGAGCAGGAGCAGGAGCAGGAGCAGGAGCAGGAGCAGGAGCAGGAAAGGAGCAGGAGCAGGAGCAGGAGCAGGAGCAGGAGCAGGAGCAGGAGCAGGAGCAGGAGCAGGAACAGGAGCAGGAGCAGGAACAGGAAAAGGAGCAGGAACAGGAGCAGGAGCAGGAACAGGAACAGGAGCAGGAGCAGGAGCAGGAGCAGGAGCAGGAGCAGGAACAGGAGCAGGAGCAGGAGCAGGAGCAGGAGCAGGGAGCAGGAACAGGAGCAGGAGCAGGAACAGGAGCAGGAGCAGGAGCAGGAAAAGGAGCAGGAACAGGAGCAGGAGCAGGAGCAGGAAAAGGAGCAGGAGCAGGAAAAGGAGCAGGAGCAGGAGCAGGAGCAGGAACAGGAACAGGAGCAGGAGCAGGAGCAGGAGCAGGAGCAGGAGCAGGAACAGGAACAGGAACAGGAGCAGGAGCAGGAGCAGGAGCAGGAGCAGGGGCAGGAGCAGGAGCAGGAAAAGGAGCAGGAACAGGAGCAGGAGCAGGAGCAGGAGCAGGAAAAGGAGCAGGAGCAGGAGCAGGAGCAGGAACAGGAACAGGAGCAGGAGCAGGAAAAGGAACAGGAGCAGGAGCAGGAGCAGGAGCAGGAGCAGGAAAAGGAGCAGGAACAGGAGCGGGAGCAGGAGCAGGAAAAGGAGCAGGAGCAGGAAAAGGAACAGGAGCAGGAGCAGGAGCAGGAGCAGGAAAAGGAGCAGGAACAGGAGCAGGAGCAGGAACAGGAAAAGGAGCAGGAAAAGGAACAGGAGCAGGAGCAGGAGCAGGAGCAGGAAAAGGAGCAGGAACAGGAGCAGGAGCAGGAAAAGGAGCAGGAGCAGGAAAAGGAACAGGAGCAGGAGCAGGAGGAGGAAAAGGAGCAGGAAAAGGAACAGGAGCAGGAGCAGGAGCAGGAGCAGGAGCAGGAAAAGGAGCAGGAACAGGAGCAGGAGCAGGAAAAGGAGCAGGAGCAGGAAAAGGAACAGGAGTAGGAGCAGGAGCAGGAGCAGGAAAAGGAGCAGGAGCAGGAAAAGGAACAGGAGCAGGAGCAGGAGCAGGAGCAGGAAAAGGAGCAGGAACAGGAGCAGGAGCAGGAGCAGGAGCAGGAAAAGGAGCAGGAACAGGAGCAGGAGCAGGAACAGGAACAGGAACAGGAGCAGGAGCAGGAGCAGGAGCAGGAGCAGGAGCAGGAAAAGGAGCATGAGCAGGAGCAGGAGCAGGAGCAGGAAAAGGAGCAGGAGCAGGAGCAGGAGCAGGAGCAGGAGCAGGAGCAGGAAAAGGAGCAGGAACAGGAGCAGGAGCAGGAGCAGGAGCAGCAGAGCAGGAGCAGGAAAAGGAGCAGGAAAAGGAGCAGGAAAAGGAGCAGGAGCAGGAAAAGGAGCAGGAGCAGGAGCAGGAGCAGGAGCAGGAACAGGAAAATGAGCAGGAACAGGAACAGGAGCAGGAACAGGAGCAGGAACAGGAACAGCAGCAGGAGCAGGAACAGGAGCAGGAACAGGAGCAGGAGCAGGAGCAGGAAAAGGAAAAGGAGCAGGAACAGGAGCAGGAGCAGGAGCAGGAGCAGGAACAGGAGCAGGAACAGGAGCAGGAGCAGGAGCAGGAGCAGGAGCAGGAGCAGGAGCAGGAGCAGGAACAGGAGCAGGAGCAGGAAAAGGAGCAGGAGCAGGAGCAGGAGCAGGAACAGGAAAAGGAGCAGGAGCAGGAAAAGGAACAGGAGCAGGAGCAGGAGCAGGAGCAGGAGCAGGAAAAGGAGCAGGAGCAGGAGCAGGAGCAGGAGCAGGAAAAGGAACAGGAGCAGGAGCAGGAGCAGGAAAAGGAGCAGGAACAGGAGCAGGAGCAGGAACAGGAAAAGGAGCAGGAGCAGGAAAAGGAACAGGAGCAGGAGCAGGAGCAGGAGCAGGAGCAGGAGCAGGAGCAGGAAAAGGAGCAGGAACAGGAGCAGGAGCAGGAGCAGGAAAAGGAGCAGGAGCAGGAAAAGGAACAGGAGCAGGAGCAGGAGCAGGAGCAGGAAAAGGAGCAGGAGCAGGAAAAGGAACAGGAGCAGGAGCAGGAGCAGGAAAAGGAGCAGGAACAGGAGCAGGAGCAGGAGCAGGAGAAGGAAAAGGAGCAGGAACAGGAACAGGAGCAGGAGCAGGAACAGGAACAGGAGCAGGAGCAGGAAAAGGAGCAGGAGCAGGAGCAGGAGCAGGAAAAGGAGCAGGAGCAGGAGCAGGAGCAGGAGCAGGAGCAGGAAAAGGAGCAGGAGCAGGAGCAGGAGCAGGAGCAGGAGCAGGAGCAGGAGCAGGAAAAGGAGCAGGAACAGGAGCAGGAGCAGGAGCAGCAGAGCAGGAGCAGGAAAAGGAGCAGGAAAAGGAGCAGGAAAAGGAGCAGGAGCAGGAAAAGGAGCAGGAGCAGGAGCAGGAGCAGGAGCAGGAGCAGGAAAATGAGCAGGAACAGGAGCAGGAGCAGGAGCAGGAGCAGGAGCAGGAGCAGGAGCAGGAGCAGCAGAGCAGGAACATGAACAGGAACAGGAGCAGGAAAAGGAGCAGGAACAGGAGCAGGAGCATGAGCAGGAAAAGGAACAGGAACAGGAACAGGAGCAGGAGCAGGAGCAGGAGCAGGAACAGGAGCAGGAACAGGAACAGCAGCAGGAGCAGGAACAGGAGCAGGAACAGGAACAGGAGCAGGAGCAGGAGCAGGAACAGGAACAGGAACAGGAACAGGAACAGGAGCAGGAGCAGGAGCAGGAACAGGAACAGGAAAAGGAGCAGGAACAGGAACAGGAGCAGGAGCAGGAGCAGGAGCAGGAACAGGAGCAGGAACAGCAGGAGCAGGAACAGGAGCAGGAGCAGGAGCAGGAGCAGGAACAGGAACAGGAGCAGGAGCAGGAACAGGAACAGGAAAAGGAGCAGGAACAGGAACAGGAGCAGGAGCAGGAGCAGGAGCAGGAGCAGGAACAGGAACAGGAGCAGGAGCAGGAACACGAACAGGAACAGGAGCAGAAGCAGGAACAGGAGCAGGAGCAGGAGCAGGAGCAGGAGCAGGAGCAGGAAAAGGAGCAGGAGCAGGAGCAGGAGCAGGAGCAGGAGCAGGAACAGGAACAGGAACAGGAGCAGGAGCAGGAACAGGAACAGGAGCAGGAGCAGGAACAGGAACAGGAACAGGAGCAGGAACAGGAACAGGAGCAGGAACAGGAACAGGAGCAGGAGCAGGAACAGGAGCAGGAGCAGGAAAAGGAGCAGGAGCAGGAGCAGGAGCAGGAGCAGGAGCAGGAACAGGAACAGGAGCAGGAAAAGGAACAGGAGCAGGAACAGGAACAGGAGCAGGAGCAGGAACAGGAGCAGGAGCAGGAAAAGGAGCAGGAGCAGGAACAGGAGCAGGAGCAGGAACAGGAACAGGAACAGGAGCAGGAACAGTCCAGATCAGGTCATACTCAGAGTAGATCAGCAGGTTCTTTCTGCAGGGCGTGGCCTGGTAATATATCTTGGGTCGTTGTGGAAACCCCCTGCCTCCCTGGGTACAGACAGCTCTGTGGTTGTGGAAACATCCTGCCTTCCTGAGTACAGGCAGCTCTGTGGTTGTGGAAACCCCCTGCCTTCCTGAGTACAGACAGCTCTGTGGTTGTGGAAACATCCTGCCTTCCTGAGTACAGGCAGCTCTGTGGTTGTGGAAACCCCCTGCCTTCCTGAGTACAGACAGCTCTGTGGTTGTGGAAACCCCCTGCCTTCCTGGGTACAGACAGCTCTGTGGTTGTGGAAACCCCCTGCCTTCCTGAGTACAGGCAGCTCTGTGGTTGTGGAAACCCCCTGCCCCTCTGGGTACAGACAGCTCTGTGGTTGTGGAAACCCCCTGCCCCTCTGGTTACAGACAGCTCTGTGGTTGTGGAAACCCCCTGCCTCCCTGGGTACAGACAGCTCTGTGGTTGTGGAAACCCCCTGCCTGCCTCCGTACAGACAGCTCTGTGGTTGTGGAAACCCCCTGCCTGCCTCCGTACAGACAGCTCTGTGGTTGTGGAAACACCCTGCCTCCCTACAGGTAGCTCTGTAGCTGTCATGGTCCTGCCTCGGTACAGGTAGCTCTGTAGCTGTCATGGTCCTGCCTCGGTACAGGTAGTTCTGTAGCTGTCATGGTCCTGCCTCGGTACAGGTAGCTCTGTAGCTGTCATGGTCCTGCCTCGGTACAGGTAGTTCTGTAGCTGTCATGGTCCTGCCTCGGTACAGGTAGCTCTGTAGCTGTCATGGTCCTGCCTCCCTACAGGTAGCTCTGCAGCTGTCATGGTCCTGCCTCGGTACAGGTAGCTCTGTAGCTGTGATGGCCCTGCCTCGGTACAGGTAGCTCTGTAGCTGTCATGGTCCTGCCTCGGTACAGGTAGCTCTGTAGCTGTCATGGTCCTGCCTCGGTACAGGTAGCTCTGTAGCTGTCATGGTCCTGCCTCGGTACAGGTAGTTCTGTAGCTGTCATGGTCCTGCCTCGGTACAGGTAGCTCTGTAGCTGTCATGGTCCTGCCTCGGTACAGGTAGCTCTGTAGCTGTCATGGTCCTGCCTCGGTTCAGGTAGCTCTGTAGCTGTCATGGTCCTGCCTCGGTACAGGTAGTTCTGTAGCTGTGATGGCCCTGCCTCGGTACAGGTAGCTCTGTAGCTGTCATGGTCCTGCCTCGGTACAGGTAGCTCTGTAGCTGTCATGGTCCTGCCTCGGTACAGGTAGCTCTGTAGCTGTCATGGTCCTGCCTCGGCGCTGCGCTGGCTGCAGTTCTGCTGTCACAGTGGAACAGGTACTGGGTGCATCAGGGTTTTATTTTTGGAGTGGTTGTCGACGGGAGATCGTTGCCCTGCTATGGTAGACAGGGTTCAGCTCACTCAGTCCAAGATGACCCTGCCTCTGTGAGGTTACACTCCAGTCTGGGATTATAGCAGCTAAGACCAGCCAGAGAGTTTGCCCCTAACTAGGAATCCCTAAGGTAAACACAATGTAATTCAGTGTCTGTCCGTGTGATTGGCTAGATCATGTTACTGTCCTGTTATGTGTTGATTTGCATGGACGGGGAGTAGGCCAACTACATCTGTTGGGGATTTGCTCCCCGGAAATGCATTTGAACCTCAAAAAAA
This sequence comes from Oncorhynchus gorbuscha, assembly GCF_021184085.1. Classification (NCBI taxonomy): domain Eukaryota; kingdom Metazoa; phylum Chordata; class Actinopteri; order Salmoniformes; family Salmonidae; genus Oncorhynchus; species Oncorhynchus gorbuscha. The sequence goes on along the minus strand of NW_025746251.1, from coordinate 74,069 downwards.
CCCATGAATATGATCAGTTAACCAAAAAAAAGTTTTGTATTTGTAGACCTACACTTAAACATGTTGCACGTTTTACATCAGTAATGAACAGATGACTAATATCTGCCTAGCAACACAATCTCTGTAATATCACTGGACTTGAAAATGTGTAGAAATAAAGACAGATTCTAATGAACGATGTGATATTTGGAGATGTTTTCTGTGTACAGTGACAGTATTTGCCTGTAAAAGGGACATATTCTTCGTTTCACAGTGTAACAAGCCAAAATTAGTCAACTGCTACATGAATAAACTGGCGGCAAATTTGACTAAACATAAATTGTGTCGACCAAAAAAAAAACAGTGTGATTGTGGACATACCAACGTAAATACAACTTTGTTTTCCGATCGTCATTTGGCATCGTTTATGTCTTTTATCGTTTATCTCTGGTTTTACTTGTGGTTGATTCATTTTCACTGTTCTAAAGTAAAGGAGCTTAACTTGAGGTCAGAGGACAGTGTGAAGTTACACTTTCCTCTCTGGAGCCTGTGAGTCGGAGGCCTCCCAGTCTAAACCCCAGGCTTTAGAAAGGGTGACCTCTTCTCATGTATCGAGCATTGGGTTTAAGGTCTGGGGCTGTAGGAGCTGTAGGAGCTGTAGGGGGTGTAGGGGATGTAGGGGGTGTAGGAGCTGTAGGAGCTGTAGGGGCTGTAGGGGCTGTAGGGGGTGTAGGGGGTGTAGGGGCTGTAGGAGCTGTAGGGGCTGTAGGAGCTGTAGGAGCTGTAGGAGCTGTAGGGGCTGTAGGGGCTGTAGGAGCTGTAGGGGGTGTAGGGGCTGTAGGAGCTGTAGGGATCTGTAGGGGTGTAGGGGCTGTAGGAGCTGTAGGGGCTGTAGGGGCTGTAGGGGCTGTAGGGGCTGTAGGGGCTGTAGGGGCTGTAGGGCTGTAGGGGCTGTAGGGGCTGTAGGGGCTGTAGGAGCTGTAGGGGCTGTAGGGGCTGTAGGGGCTGTAGGGGCTGTAGGAGGTGTAGGGGCTGTAGGGGCTGTAGGGGCTGTAGGGGCTGTAGGAGCTGTAGGGGCTGTAGGGGCTGTAGGGGCTGTAGGGGCTGTAGGAGCTGTAGGGGCTGTAGGGGCTGTAGGGGGTGTAGGAGCTGTAGGAGGTAGGGGCTGTAGGGGCTGTAGGAGCTGTAGGGCTGTAGGGGCTGTAGGGGGTGTAGGGGTGTAGGGGGTGTAGGGGCTGTAGGGGCTGTAGGGGCTGTAGGGGCTGTAGGGGGGGAGCTGTAGGGGCTGTAGGGGGTGTAGGGGCTGTAGGGGCTGTAGGGGCTGTAGGGGCTGTAGGGGCTGTAGGAGCTGTAGGGGCTGTAGGGGTAGGGGCTGTAGGGGCTGTAGGAGCTGTAGGGGCTGTAGGAGCTGTAGGGGCTGTAGGGCTGTAGGGCTGTAGGGCTGTAGGGGCTGTAGGGCTGTAGGGGCTGTAGGAGCTGTAGGGGCTGTAGGGGCTGTAGGAGCTGTAGGGGCTGTAGGAGCTGTAGGGGCTGTAGGGGCTGTAGGAGCTGTAGGAGCTGTAGGGGCTGTAGGAGCTGTAGGGGCTGTAGGGGCTGTAGGAGCTGTAGGGGCTGTAGGGCTGTAGGGGCTGTAGGGCTGTAGGAGCTGTAGGGGCTGTAGGAGCTGTAGGGGCTGTAGGAGCTGTAGGGGCTGTAGGAGCTGTAGGAGCTGTAGGGGCTGTAGGAGCTGTAGGGGCTGTAGGGGCTGTAGGGGCTGTAGGAGCTGTAGGGGCTGTAGGAGCTGTAGGGGCTGTAGGAGCTGTAGGAGCTGTAGGGGCTGTAGGAGCTGTAGGGGCTGTAGGAGCTATAGGAGCTGTAGGAGCTGTAGGGGCTGTAGGGGCTGTAGGGGATGTAGGGGTGTAGGGGCTGTAGGAGCTGTAGGGGCTGTAGGAGCTGTAGGGGCTCTGTAGGGGTGTAGGAGCTGTAGGAGCTGTAGGGGCTGTAGGAGCTGTAGGGGCTGTAGGGGCTGTGTAGGGGATGGAGCTAGGGGGGAGCTGTAGGGCTGTAGGGGCTGTAGGAGCTGTAGGGGCTCTAGGGGGTGTAGGAGCTGTAGGAGCTGTAGGGGCTGTAGGAGCTGTAGGGGCTGTAGGAGCTGTAGGGGCTGTAGGAGCTATAGGAGCTGTAGGAGCTGTAGGGGCTGTAGGAGCTGTAGGGGCTGTAGGGGCTGTAGGGGCTGTAGGGGGTGTAGTAGTTAAATGGGTTACATTTGGTAGAAACGGTCCAATTGACATTCTGAGAACATTAACAACAAATGTCCAGTTAAACATTTTCCAGAGAACCTTTGTTGAACCACATTTTTTTGTTTTGTTATTTTAAACCTAATATAAAGTCTGGGAAATCATCTCCACAGATTAGAAGGTATTGCACCCCAAAATATGAAAACCGGTAGGGTCTGTGGTCCCGTTTGGTAGATCATGTTGTCATGGGGAGAATCACAATTGTATACTCCTCACGTCCTCTCTCCTCACCTCCTCACATCCTCTCTCCTCACCTCTTTCTCAAAACCCATTGGAGAAGGTTGGAGGGGAGGAACCTCTGACTTTGAAATCCAATGGATTTTGAGAACTAGACGAGGAGAGAGGGCGTGAGGAGTAGACAATTGAGTATGCAATTGAGGTCTTCCCATGCGGTGTTCTGGCTGTGGCCTACAGAAGCTGTGGCCTAGTAATGGTCGCGTTCCAGGTCAGCTTTATTGTAGTCGTGCTCAGAAGACTGACAAATCCTATTCATTTGGTTCCTGGGACATTTAACACATCTTATCATCTGTACAGTGTGACTGAATAAAAGACGTCCTGAAACGTACCCATTGGTTCACAGAGCACAGGGGGATTGATTCACTGCCTGTAGGACAGATAACTGCAGAGAGCAGGTGTCTGGTGTCTTACGATACCTTCCCCCTCTCTTACCTCAGACTAAAATTAGGCCCTGGACCTTTTCCCAGTGTCCCAAGAGGCAGCCAGACCTATATTAGAGCCCCGGGTGTTTAGGAAACAAAACCCTTCCTTTCCCTGTAACAAGCACCACGTGCTACTGTATCATATGGAACATGGCTGTTGCAAATGGAGGACAGGCTTTATTTCAGAATAGACATATGCAAACAATTTATTTTATGAGCGTGGACTTTTTCTGCCCCATGAACAATATTTTCCCGTAGTGTTTTTTAAAGTTCTTCAAGCTCTGTCAAGGTGATGGTTAATCATTGCCATGTTCAAGTCTTACCATAGATTTCAAGCCGATTTGAGTCAAAACTGTAACTTGGCCACTCAGGACCTTCAATGTCATCTTGGTAAGCAATTTCAAGTGTAGATTTGGCCTTGTATTTTAGGTTATTGTCCTGCTGAAAGATTAATTCATTCCTCAGTGTCTGTTGGAAAGCAGACTAAACCAGGTTTTCCTCCGGGATTTGAGCTATTCTGTTTCTTTTTATCCTAAGACACTCCTTAGTCCTTAACAAAGTCCTTGCTCATAACAAGCATACCCATAACCTGATGCAACCACCACCATGCTTGAGAATATGAAGAGTGGTACTCAGTGATGTGGTGTGTTGGATTTTACCCAAACATAACACTTTGTATTCAGGAGTTTTTTTGCAGTATTACTTAAGTGCCTTGTTGTAAACAGGATGCATGTTTTGGAATATGTGTATTCTGTACAATCTTCCTTTTTTCAATCTGTCATTTATTTTTTAATTTATTTTTAATAAGGAAGTAGAGAACTGAGTAGGATGGTCCTCCCCTAACCTGTTAAGGAAGTAGAGAACTGAGTAGGATGGTCCTCCCCTAACCTGTTAAGGAAGTAGAGAACTGAGTAGGATGGTCCTCCCCTAACCTGTTAAGGAAGTAGAGAACTGAGTAGGATGGTCCTCCCCTAACCTGTTAAGGAAGTAGAGAACTGAGTAGGATGGTCCTCCCCTAAGGATCCTCCACTGCAGGACACAGGTTGCACAGACCGTTGACAGGGCTAATGATCTAAGTGAATTCAACCACAAAAAAATGACTAAGCAAGCTAGAACAACTAATGAAAGGGAGTCATAAAAAATGACCTCTTTCTTCACCTGATCATCTCTAATGTAGGCTAGATGGATCAGATAGTTAGTTATGTCACCTGATCATCTCTAATGGAGGCTATATGAATCAGATAGTTAGTTATGTAACCTGATCATCTCTAATGGAGCCTAGATGAATCAGATAGTTAGTTATGTAACCTGATCATCTCTAATGGAGCCTAGATGAATCAGATAGTTAGTTATGTAACCTGATCATCTCTAATGTAGTCTAGATGAATCAGATAGTTAGTTATGTCACCTGATCATCTCTACTGTAGGCTAGATGAATCAGATAGTTAGTTATGTCACCTGATCATCTCTAATGTAGTCTAGATGAATCAGATAGTTAGTTATGTCACCTGATCATCTCTAATGTAGTCTAGATGAATCAGCTAGTGATCACCTCTAATGTAGTCTAGATGAATCAGATAGTTAGTTATGTAATCTGATCATCTCTAATGTAGTCTAGATGAATCAGATAGTTAGTTATGTCACCTGATCATCTCTAATGTAGTCTAGATGAATCAGCTAGTGATCACCTCTAATGTAGTCTAGATGAATCAGCTAGTGATCACCTCTAATGTAGTCTAGATGAATCAGCTAGTTAGTTATGTCACCTGATCATCTCTAATGTAGTCTAGATGAATCAGCTAGTTAGATATGTCACCTGATCATCTCTAATGTAGTCTAGATGAATCAGCTAGTTAGATATATAATCTGATCATCTATAATGTAGTCTAGATGAATCAGATAGTTAGTTATGTCACCTGATCATCTCTAATGCAGTCTAGATGAATCAGCTAGTGATCATCTCTAATGTAGTCTAGATGAATCAGCTAGTTAGATATATAATCTGATCACCTCTAATGTAGTCTAGATGAATCAGATAGTTAGTTATGTCACCTGATCATCTCTAATGGAGCCTAGATGAATCAGCTAGTTAGTTATGTCACCTGATCATCTCTAATGTAGCCTAGATGAATCAGATAGTTAGTTATGTCACCTGATCATCTCTAATGTAGTCTAGATGAATCAGATAGTGATCACCTCTAATGTAGTCTAGATGAATCAGCTAGTGATCACCTCTAATGTAGTCTAGATGAATCAGATAGTTAGTTATGTCACCTGATCATCTCTAATGTAGTCTAGATGAATCAGCTAGTGATCACCTCTAATGTAGTCTAGATGAATCAGCTAGTTAGATGTATAATCTGATCACCTCTAATGTAGTCTAGATGAATCAGCTAGTTAGATATATAATCTGATCACCTCTAATGTAGTCTAAATGAATCAGATAGTTAGTTATGTCACCTGATCATCTCTAATGGAGTCTAGATGAATCAACTAGTTACAAGAGAGAAAAGAGTTTAAAAAACAGCAGTAATCAACAATATCATACGAATTGGTGGACGTATATAACAATTTAGAGGACGTATACTGTGGTATTGCACGTCGTTATCTGTAACCAGTTGCTTGTTGCTACTGATAATTATAGATAAGGAGAATTATGGGGAGAATTTACATTGGCGGTAACTAATGACAAAGGTTAAGAGAACTAAATCCGACAAAGGATAGATTAATTGGGTTAAATTCAGAATAAGGGATTAGCTAAAATGCTACAGTTGTCGCCGACGTAACTCAAAACATGCATTTGGATTGCTAGACTGTTGCGGAGAACATCAACCCATCCTCCGCGACCAACCTCCCAACATGTGTTTCTGTCTCATGTAACTACACCATTAGTAGGTGTCATACGTCTTGGAGGTGCTCAGAAATAGGGCAAGTGTATTTCGTCTCACTCTGAGGCCAGGCTGTTTTTTCAGAGTAGGGCAAAAGGACTGGTGCTACAGCACCACTAGGACTCTATCTGTACCCCTGCCTGATCCAGATTAGCATGGTTGATCCAAATTAGCGTGGTTGATCCAGATTAGCATGGTTGATCCGGATTAGAGTGGTGATCCGGATTAGAGTGTTTGATCCAGATTAGTGTGGTTGATCCGGATTAGAGTGGTGCTCCGGATTAGAGTGGTTGATCCAAATTAGCATGGTTGATCCAGATTAGCGTGGTTAATCCAGATTAGCGTGTTTGATCCGGATTAGCGTGTTTGATCCGGATTAGAGTGGTGATCCGGATTAGAGTGTTTGATCCAGATTAGTGTGGTTGATCCGGATTAGAGTGGTGCTCCGGATTAGAGTGGTTGATCCAAATTAGCATGGTTGATCCAGATTAGCGTGGTTAATCCAGATTAGCGTGTTTGATCCGGATTAGCGTGTTTGATCCGGATTAGAGTGGTGATCCGGATTAGAGTGGTTGATCCAGATAAACATGGTTGACCCAGATTAGCATGGTTGATCCAGATTAGCGTGTTTGATCCGGATTAGAGTGGTGATCCGGATTAGAGTGGTTGATCCAGATTAGTGTGGTTGATCCGATTAGAGTGGTGCTCCGGATTAGGGTGGTTGATCCAGAATAGCATGGTTGATCCAAATTAGCGTGGTTGATCCAGATTAGCATGTTTGATCCGGATTAGAGTGGTGATCCGGATTACAGTGGTTGATCCAGATTAGTGTGGTTGATCCGATTAGAGTGGTGCTCCCCATTAGAGTGGTTGATCCAGATTAGCATGGTTGACCCAGATTAGCGTGGTTAATCCAGATTAGCGTGTTTGATCCGGATTAGAGTGGTGATCCAGATTAGCGTGGTTGATCCAGATCATAATGGTTGATCCAGATTAGTGTGGTTGATCCAGATTAGTGTGGTTGATCCAGATTAGTGTGGTTGATCCAGATTGCCTTGTTTGACCCAGTGTGAAGGGTACAATCACAATCAATTGTTGTTCCAAAACCGATTGAACCACCAAAACCTTGATTTTAAAATGAAGACTGGATTGTGTTATGATTTCTGTTATGTAATATGATTTACTTTTAACCAGTAAGAAACCAACAAACAAGTCACATTAGGTAACAATATTCCCATAGAACACCTGACAAGTTTTTACCTAAATATATAAACTTTATATGGAGACATGTTTATACTTGCCTCACATATTATAATCCTTTTAAAGGGACTTCTATTGTCTATTTCAATTATTGAGGTTTTATAAAGTTACCCAGTACCCCCAGGATACCGAAGCCCTTTAAGAATGTATTTTAATGAGCCGGTTGTCATGGGATGCCAAATCTATCTAAAGCAGTTTTCATAGAGCCGTTAGCAGTGGTTAAATAAAGAGCAGGACAGCTGTGAGGGCTGGCCCACATTACTGAAACAACATGCGCAGACCACAGGATCAGGATACCATGACCTCACCCACTAGTGGAAACAACATAGAGATGGATAGAACCACACAAATAGGACTTGACTGTTAATAAGTTATATCACACAATGGCACATTTACCTCATTCATTTACTTTATTAATTTTTTTAAATGAAAGTTAACAAATAGTACATGAAAACACATTATTCACTAAAATACATAATGGATAAGATCGTCCAAAATAAACGAGTACAAACATTAATATTTTTGCATAATTGTATATTTTTGACCGTTTGTGAATAATTTTATACCAGGTTGGCAGTGTGTTGCTATGGAGAAAATCAACTGGTACACATAACATACTGCATATGCTTCAGACATGTTGATCTAAACGTAGTTTTTAAGAGGAATATGTCGGCTAAATGAAATGAATGATAAATATGATGTGAAGTGATCGTCGAAATAATCACAGTCCAACGTCTGTTCTTCACAATTCCTCAAGGCATTGTCCAGCTGAAAAACAAACCAGGAAGAGAAGAGGGATGTCAATGATTCATTTATATTAATTACAGTAACACACTAGTACGTGGCATCTTCTGTTTGTCTCAAATGTTTTCAGTATGTAATGAATTTTGTCTTAATAGAAGCTCACAAAAACATTTAAGACGTGGGTTAATGTTTTGGTAGATTTATGTCAAATAAATTTATCATTTTGTCATTGATGTTTTGTCTTTGTTTTGTCTTTTCAGGGGGTTGAAATGAATCGCTGATGGCAGTCAGGTACAGCAATGGACTCCAGCCGGATCTTCCCGACCCCTCCCAGCCTCCCCCTCCCCTGCTGCCCAAACCAGACAAGGCCAATGCCCGGCTGCAGAAACTCATCAAGAAGAGTACCAAGAAGAAAGCCCGACCCTCCCAGACTCCCATCCCCTTCCGCTCCTGTCTGTCCCCCGTACACGAAGCTTCGGACCTGGAGCACAGCGACACACACTCGACTCCTCCCCGGTCACCGGACTTCAGTTTCCCCATTAGGCCTCTGTATGATCCACACCCCCGCTCTCCGTTCTCGTTCCCCCCCAGTGGTCCATATGGTAACAATCCTTACGGCCAGACAGGGGTCTTTCCCCCCCTACTGGACTACACCGCTCCCATGCAGACATCAGAGAACCAGGTGGCGCCCCTCTTTGAGTGCTCGTCGTTTATGTTTGACGATGACGACACAGAAAGCATGATGCCACCCTCGCCTCCGCCTCCGCCTCCGCCACCCCCACCCCCACCCCCACCCCCACCTGAGTTCTCACAAGGCCCTGCAGTTCATCTGTATGACTTGTATTCATCTGTAGCACTGAATTCGTCTGGGTCGGTGGCCACGGCAACAGTAGCTCCAGACTCAGTCCCCAGTGTACCACAGTCAACTCCCCCAACTCCATGTTCACCTAAGATATCAACTCATGTTATGACTCTTTCCCCACCAGTACCTAGTGGTCCGGGTCTGGCACCATTACCCGCTCAGGTCCAAGGTCCAGTCCCACTTCCTGCTCCAGTACTGATGTCAGCGCCAACCCTTCAGACACAACCTCTGACCTCAACCCATCAGGTGATGACACCCAGTAAGCCAAAGGATGAGGCTCCAAAGACCACACCAGCTTTGCTCACTAATAACCTTGGTTCTGAAGATCACATTATGAACAAAGTGGCTTCTAAGATGGTCAGCACGCAAATAAATCAAGCTGATTCCCGTAAAGTCAAACCTTCTGACGTCATCCCACAAACAATGATTTACACGTCCAAGGCAACGTTTTACGAAATCTCCAAGCCTGCACTTCCAGACATAACAGGAGTGAATATATTGTATCAAGGAGCATCGTTATCCACGATACACAGGGAGAAATCACCACTGACTTGTCACCAAAGTGAGCCGGCTATCCCATATAAAGTTTCCGTGGCAAAGACCCCTTCTGGAAGATCGAAAACACCCTCACACCATCCCACAATGGGAAGACTGACACCTGTTTTTGAGATATCGAAAGCCAATCCACTCCTGTTCGCTGCAAGTCCAGTCTTCTTCTCCTCTCGGGATGTGCACGCCTCGGTCGTAAACACAGAGACAGAGAAATACATGTCACCACTGACTGTTACCAGAGCTCTCTCAGCAGCAACCGAACAACTGAAACCAATTGGATCTCGTTCAGATACAGACATATTCCAAAATAATGGAATTACAACTACCATGGGAGGATCTATGGCTAATTTATCTTCTATGTTCAGCTCCTGTCAGGATGTACACGTCACACAGAGAGTCAAGTCGCCAATGGCTATAACCAGTACAGCCCAAACACCCTCAGCAATACCTGTTAACAGTAGAGTCAAATCTCCCTCAGCAATACCTGTTAACAGTAGAGTCAAATCTCCCTCAACAATAACTGTTAACAGTAGAGTTAAATCTCCCTCAGCAATACCTCTTAACAGTAGAGTCAAATCTCCCTCAGCAATAACTGTTAACAGTAGAGTCAAATCTCCCTCAGCAATAACTGTTAACAGTAGAGTCAAATCTCCCTCAGCAATAACTGTTAACAGTAGAGTCAAATCTCCCTCAGCAATAACTGTTAACAGTAGAGTCAAATCTCCTCCTTCAATGCCTGTTACCACTACAAGCAATATTCCCTTAGCTGCAGCAGAAGCACTAAAACCAATAGGATCTAACTCTGACAAACATTTACAAGGTGTGACCAGTGTTGATAGAAGTACAACTCAGACTAATGGAATAACAACCAACATGGAACGGTCCATGGCTACGATATCTTCTGCATTCAGCTCCTATCAAGATGTACATGCTTTGGTTGTAAACAAAGAGACACACAGATACCAGGAGATACAGGATACAACTACTATGCTCGGATGTATGACTAATATATCTCCTGCCTTCAGCTCCTATCAAGATGTACATGCCTCAGTCATAAACACACAGAGACACAAGTCACCCATGCCTGTTATGTGTAGAGTTAAATCTCCCCCGGCGATGCCTGTTACCAGTACAGCCCAAACTCCCCTAGCAATTCCTGTTGCCAGCAGAGTCAAATCACCCCCATCAATGCCTGTTAACAGTACAGTCAAATCACCACCATCAATGCCTGTTAACAGTACAGTCAAATCACCCCCATCAATGCCTGTTAACAGTACAGTCAAATCACCCCCATCAATGCCTGTTAACAGTACAGTCAAATCACCCCCATCAATGCCTGTTAACAGTACAGTCAAATCACCCCCATCAATGCTAGTTAACAGTACAGTCAAATCACCCCCATCAATGCCTGTTACAAGTGCAGTCAAATCACCCCCATCAATGCCTGTTACCAGTGCAGCCCAAACTCGCTCAACAGCCACTGAACAACCAAAACCAGCTGGATCTGCCTGTGCCGGCTCAGTGGAACTTTCACAAGGTCCAACCAGTGGGGATAGAAATAGGAACCAGACTAGTGGAAGTACAACCACCACTGAAAGATCTATGGCTGAGAGAACTCACAATGAGATTCTAGCATCAAAGATCGCTGCACGTGACAGTGCAGTTTCCAAGCCAAAAGTCAAGTTTACAGAACCTCGTATGCAGAAAGATAAAATGGATGAAACAACTGAATATGGAATCCCACCTGAGTATCAAAAGCAACAGGCCCCATTGTCCCCCAAAAGGATACCAACGACAGCTTCAAATGGATACAAAGCGCCAACCATTTCAGCTCCACCAAACGGACCCACTGTGCCAATGATCTCAGCACAACCACCTCCAAACACTGTGCTAACGCCAATGATTTCATCACCTCGATCCCCATTGACCCCTAGATACCCAGACTCTCCTATAATTGGCTTACGTAAAGTTTTGGCACCATTGATAGAGCATCAAAATACCCCTACATCCAAAAAACCTAAAACACGGTCAACATATTACGGACTGACTCCGGCTGAGTATGTTGCCTATGGTGGGATCCGGACATACTACGGTCCTTCTGGACCTAAAGCTAATGAATCAACACCATCACCATCCACAGCACAGAATAATGGATTACCAAATGGGCCTCGTCCTCCTTTAATCTCTAAACCTGAAACATCCCCCATAGGATCAAACACACCCAACAGAGAACAACAGAAACCTACCCTGCATGGGCAGCATTCTACTGTTCCGGCACCTTCACTTTCAACACCTTTAGCTGCAACTGGCTGTTCTCAGACACCCACAGATAAGGCAGCCATATTTAAACCCAATACATCAGATGTTAACAAATCTGAAGCACCTGCTTATGCAATACAACCTGATATAACACCCATTGTGGACATAACAAAACCTGAACTTCTATTGGCCCTCGGACAGTTAACTCTTCCACCAGCCACCAGTGAAGTCCCCACACCAATGGCCTCTCATTCTGAGGTTCCAAGACTGGCACATAAAGCAGGTGTGGTACACACAATCAGATCAGCTCCATTTCAGCTAAATGAAACTCCTTTATTCCCGATAGGTAGGAATGTTGTGTCAAAGTCGCTGTTTCCTTTCAGCATTCCGAATGCTGAAGTTTCACAAAATTCAACTGTAGCAAATATTCCCCGACACAGTGGAAAGTCAGAGGCAGATCCCACAGTCATGCATCTTTCTGTCGAGGATAATATTAGCACAGACACTAAACTACCCAGAAAACCTGTCATAGGAGCCCAAGTCCCTAATAACCCTGATATAGGAAGCCAACTCCCCAGCCAACCTACCACAGCAACTATACTACCAGACAAGCCTACCATAGACACCAAACTACCTAGCAAGCCTAGTGTGCCAACCCTAAGAACTCAACTCTCTCATACACCTACTATTGAAACAGGAACCCAAGTCCTCACCAAACCTACTATAGAAAACCAACATTCATGCACACCTATCACTGGAACTAAACTTCCTAGCCCACCTACCAAAATAGCACAACTTCCCAGCCCACCTAGCATAGTAGCCCAACTTCCCAACTCACCTAGCATAGTAGCCCAACTTCCCAGCCCACCTAGCATAGTAGCCCAACTCTCTAGCACGCCTAGCATAGAAGCCCAACTCCCCAACGAGCCTTTAATAGAATCTGTACAACCTGGCAAGTCTACTCCAGAAAATATTCTGCCCAGTACCATGCAGTACCATGCAAACCATACCAGGAAGCATTTTGTAGAAACCAACTCCCACAAAGCAATTGAATGCAGACAATCTACAAAATCTACCATTGATGAAAAACCTTCCACCAAGTCCACTACTGAAACGAGATTCTCAGCCAGCTCTACGAACGAAGGTAAACAATTTACAAACCCTATTGTAGCAAATGGAGCTTGGCTGAAACCATTCCTAGAGCCTACACGTACTAACTCAACTATCATAAGTGCACAGCCATCCACAGAAATTAGATCCCCAATAAGCCCTACATTACAAGCTAAGCATTTTACAAAGCCTGTTTACAACAATAGTTCCTCTCCAAAACCTGTCCCACATACTAACAGGCCTATAATAATTGTACAACCTCCCACACCTCCCATAATAGAGGCCATACCTCCCTCAACCCCTGCTTTAGAAACTAAACCCTTTACAAAACCTGTTGCAGAAGCTAAAAATTCACCAAAATCCCTTGAACCTGTCTGGGCTAATATAACTATCATAAATGTACAACCTACCGCAGACTCTTTTAGCCCTACTATTGAAGCTAAACCCTTTATGAAGCCCATTATAGAAGCTAGCGCCTCCCCAAAACCTGTCTCAGTGCTTCCTAACAAACCTACCATAAAAGTCCTACCATCTACACCGCCACGTAGACATAACAGACCATGGTCAACAACGCCTATGGAACCTAAAGCTGTTACAGAACCTAACCATGCAACAAACAAGCCTACCGTGTATGTACAACCTTCGACAACATCTACTACAGAAACTAGACCCTGCTTCAGCCCTACTGTTGAAGCTAAACCCATTATACAGCACAATATGGAAACCAAAGTATTTGCTAAATCATCCCCAGAGCCTAAACCAGCTAACATGCCTACAGTATATGTACAACCTTCAACAGAACCTACTAGAGAAACTAGACCCTGCTTCAGCCCAACTGTTGAAGCTATACCCATTATACAGCACAATATGGAAACTAGAGTCTTTGCCAAATCATCCCCAGAGCCTAAACCAGCTACCATGCCTACAGTATATGTACCACCTTCCCCAAAGCCCATAGAAAGAGAAACCACCTTAAGCCCTTTTATTGAAGCTAAACCCTTTACACAGAATAATACGGAAACTAGAGACTTCACAAAACCTGCACCAGAACCTAAACCAGCTAACAAGCCTACCATAAATGTACAACCTTCAACAGAACCTACTATAGAAAGTAGATCCTACTTCAGCCCTACTGTTGAAGCTAGACCTGCTGCAAAGGTTATGGCATCAAGAAGTTGCTTTAGTCCCACTAGACCTTGGTTAACCCCTTCTACTGAAGCTAAACCCTTGACGAAGCATGACATTGAAGCTATTGTCTCCCTAAAACCGACACCAGAGCCTAAATCGACTAACACCACTTCCACAGGGCCTGCTATAGAACGTATATCGTCCCCAACCCCAACCGCTGCCGTAGACACTGTGATAAAACTACCTGCCGTTACCAAAGTGATTGACTCTTTCACTCCTGCCTCTCTGCCTCAGGCCTCAGCCTCTGTAAAAGCCCCGTCCACAAACAGAGGAATGTCATCGCCATCTCAGCCAAAGACTGGACAGACAGAGACGGACACAATGGAAGATGTGGAAGTCACTGCCTCAGGTGCACAGGGGAAAGCAGCCAGACGTCAAGAGACACCCTGTACGAAGCCTACGATATCAACTGCCTCAGGTGCACAGGGGAAAGCAGCCAGACGTCAAGAGACACCCTGTACGAAGCCTACGATATCAACTGCATCTTCGACTGTTGACAATGTAGACAAAGTAGACAAGCCCCAAGCTTCAACCGCTAAGCCTAGCCTTGCTAACGCTGCACTGAATGCAAGGAAACCTAAAAGTATGAAGAAAATGTTCAGTGGCTGGTCGCGCCTCAAAAAACACATGGTCGTTGAACCAGAGGAGCCTCAGTTCCCGGAGCCAGAGCCCGAATCTGTCCACAGGGATGGCGCCATCTACAGTAACAACACTGACCAGGCCAAATCTAGTCAAGCTTCTTCAGCAAAAGTCAAAGACCACTCTGAGAAGGGCAAAGAAGTGCTGAAGGAGACAGAGGCGCCCAGAGCAATGAAGATGTGGGACGCCATGCTCTTCCACATGTTCTCAACCAAGGAAGCAATAATGCAGCAGATCAAAGCTAGCAAAGCTCCCGACGGCTCCGACAAGAAGAAAGACCAGAGAGAGCAGACCGTAAAGACACGGAAAGTCAATCAGCAGAAAGAGAATGAGATGGAGGTCGTCCCATCTTTTGCCAGCCGCTTGCCACTCCTCCTCTACAGTCCGCGCTTCGATGCCAGAAAGATTAAAGAGGCTGCAGAGAAGCCGCTGGGGAAGATGTCAGCTGTGTTCCAAAGGGGGCTGATTAACCGCAAAAATCAGGACGGGGAAGGGAAGGACTTTAATAAAACCGCCAGGGGATTCGGTTCCTCAAGAACAACTGATGTCTAACTTTGAACTCCACACACACCAGAATATTGCTGCTCAATCTTCTCATTAAGTAGATGAATAAACCTCAATAGATTGATTTCAGTTATCATATAGCTAGAGATGTGTATGTTAAATAAGCTTCCGATCAAGGGCTGCAGTGCAGTAGGCTACGCCAGGATATTAACTTCAATATGGTGTTTAAACTACGATTTTTAACTATGATCATGAGCTTTTAAGACAATGATGTTGGATGCATGCAGACGGCTCATTACATCTTTCTTGCTCCATTGAAAGATGTAGTATTTTTTTAAGCATTGCTAGTGTCTTAGTCTTGGAGTGTTCACCCTGGGTGAGGTTAGGAGTAGAGTGTTCACCCTGGGTGAGGTTAGGAGTAGAGTGTTCACCCTGGGTGAGGTTAGGAGTAGAGTGTTCACCCTGGGTGAGGTTAGGAGTAGAGTGTTCACCCTGGGTGAGGTTAGGAGTAGAGTGTTCACCCTGGGTGAGGTTAGGAGTGTTCAGTGTTCACCCTGGGTGAGGTTAGGAGTAGAGTGTTCACCCTGGGTGAGGTTAGGAGTAGAGTGTTCACCCTGGGTGAGGTTAGGAGTAGCGTGTTCACCCTGGGTGAGGTTAGGAGTAGAGTGTTCACCCTGGGTGAGGTTAGGAGTAGAGTGTTCACCCTGGGTGAGGTTAGTAGAGTGTTCACCCTGGGTGAGGTTAAGAGTAGAGTGTTCACCCTGGGTGAGGTTAGGAGTAGAGTGTTCACCCTGGGTGAGGTTAGGAGTAGAGTGTTCACCCTGGGTGAGGTTAGGAGTAGAGTGTTCACCCTGGGTGAGGTTAGGAGTAGAGTGTTCACCCTGGGTGAGGTTAGGAGTAGAGTGTTCACCCTGGGTGAGGTTAGGAGTAGAGTGTTCACCCTGGGTGAGGTTAGGAGTAGAGTGTTCACCCTGGGTGAGGTTAGGAGTAGAGTGTTCACCCTGGGTGAGGTTAGGAGTAGAGTGTTCACCCTGGGTGAGGTTAGAGTAGAGTGTTCACCCTGGGTGAGGTTAGGAGTAGAGTGTTCACCCTGGGTGAGGTTAGAGTAGAGTGTTCACCCTGGGTGAGGTGTGGAGAGAGTGTTCACCCTGGGTGAGGTTAGGAGTAGAGTGTTCACCCTGGGTGAGAGTGTAGCTGTGAGGTAGAGTGTTCACCCTGGGTGAGGTTAGGAGTAGAGTGTTCACCCTGGGTGAGGTTAGGAGTAGAGTGTTCACCCTGGGTGAGGTTAGGAGTAGAGTGTCTGATGACAGTGTGTAATAAATAGAGCTTGTACATTCCTGGATTGATGCAAAGGAAGGGCATTGGATGACAGAGCAGTGTAGCTGTGAGAGAGGTGGAGCCTAGCTAGAGGTGGAGCCTAGCTAGAGGTGGAGCCTAGCTAGAGGTGGAGCCTAGCTAGAGGTTGAGCCTAGTTAGAGGCAGGGCCTAGCTAGATGTGGAGGCTAGCTAGATGTGGAGCCTAGCTAGATGTGGAGGCTAGTTAGAGGTGGAGCCTATTTAGAGGTGGAGCCTAGTTAGAGGTGGAGCCTAGTTAGAGGTGGAGCCTAGTTAGAGGTGGAGCCTAGCTAGAGGTGGAGCCTAGTTAGAGGCAGGGCCTAGCTAATAGCTAATAACCAGACTCGAGTGAGAACTCTAACTTTGAACTTAACACTGTGACTGCATGCAACGTTTTTAAAGTCAGTGGAAAAGATATGAAGTTTTCCCTCTAGTGTTTATAACTCTATAGTGCAGCTATGGGAGGGACACAGCTGCAGAAGTTGGACATACAGGGAGAGAAGGTGTGGCTTCAATAGAAGGCAGCAGAAGGATACGTAGGCCCGACTGGAAATGACAACACAAAAACAGTTGGTTTGAAAAGCACTTTCAGTTTGCAGGTTGGTTGAAAATATATTTAAATAGCAAACGGAATGTATTAATGTCATGTCAAAGGTCCAGTAGGAGGAGGGAGACAGTTTTTAGATACGTTGGAGATTCTCTGAGCAGAAGAAAGGGCAGAGAAAAAACAGATGGACATGGGTCCTCATTGGGACATGATGATAGGACATGGGTCCTCATTGGGACATGATGATAGGACATGGGTCCTCATTGGGACATGATGATAGGACATGGGTCCTCATTGGGACATGATGACAGGACATGGACCGTCATTGGGACATGATGATAGGACATGGGTCCTCATTGGGACATGATGATAGGACATGGGTCCTCATTGGGACATGATGATAGGACATGGGTCCTCATGGGACATGATGATAGGACATGGGTCCTCATTGGGACATGATGATAGGACATGGGTCCTCATTGGGACATGATGATAGGACATGGGTCCTCATTGGGACATGATGATAGGACATGGGTCCTTATGGGTCATGATGATAGGACATGGACCCTCATTGGGACATGATGATAGGACATGGGACCTCATAGGGACATGATGATAGGAAATGGACCCTCATTGGGACATGATGATAGGACATGGACCCTCATTGGGACATGATGATAGGACATGGGTCCTCATTGGGACATGATGACAGGACATGGACCGTCATTGGGACATGATGATAGGACATGGGTCCTCATTGGGACATGATGATAGGACATGGACCCTCATTGGGACATGATGATAGGACATGGACCTCATTGGGACATGATGATAGGACATGGGTCCTCATTGGGACATGATGATGACATGGACCTCATTGGGACATGATGATAGGACATGGACCCTCATTGGGACATGATGATAGGACATGGACCCTCATTGGGACATGATGATAGGACATGGGTCCTCATTGGGACATGATGATAGGACATGGGTCCTCATTGGGACATGATGATAGGACATGGACCCTCATTGGGACATGATGATAGGACATGGACCCTCATTGGGACATGATGATAGGACATGGGTCCTCATTGGGACATGATGATAGGACATGGGTCCTCATTGGGACATGATGATAGGACATGGGTCCTCATTGGGACATGATGATAGGACATGGGTCCTCATTGGGACATGATGATAGGACATGGGTCCTCATTGGGACATGATGATAGGACATGGGTCCTCATTGGGACATGATGATAGGACATGGGTCCTCATTGGGACATGATGATAGGACATGGGTCCTCATTGGGACATGATGATAGGACATGGGTCCTCATTGGGACATGATGATAGGACATGGGTCCTCATTGGGACATGATGATAGGACATGGGTCCTTATGGGACATGATGATAGGACATGGGTCCTCATTGGGACATGATGATAGGACATGGGTCCTCATTGGGACATGATGATAGGACATGGGTCCTCATTGGGACATGATGATAGGACATGGGTCCTCATTGGGACATGATGATAGGACATGGGTCCTCATTGGGACATGATGATAGGACATGGGTCCTCATTGGGACATGATGATAGGACATGGGTCCTCATTGGGACATGATGATAGGACATGGGTCCTCATTGGGACATGATGATAGGACATGGGTCCTCATTGGGACATGATGATAGGACATGGGTCCTCATTGGGACATGATGATAGGACATGGGTCCTCATTGGGACATGATGATAGGACATGGGTCCTCATTGGGACATGATGATAGGACATGGGTCCTCATTGGGACATGATGATAGGACATGGGTCCTCATTGGGACATGATGATGGGACATGGGTCTCATTGGGACATGATGATAGGACATGGGTCCTCATTGGGACATGATGATAGGACATGGGGCCTCATTGGGACATGATGATAGGACATGGGTCCTCATTGGGACATGATGATAGGACATGGGTCCTCATTGGGACATGATGATAGGACATGGACCCTCATTGGGACATGATGATAGGACATGGGTACTCATTGGGACATGATGATAGGACATGGACCCTCATTGGGATATGATGATAGGACATGGGTCCTCATTGGGACATGATGATAGGACATGTATTGCTTTGTGATGAATGTCTTCAATGGTGCAGAATGGATAAGAATGAAGGAATGTAAGATAAAGGTGCCTCATGTACATGTAATAAACTACAGAAGGGTCATCGTGATACAGGAAGCATGATGAATAAACTACAGAAAGGTCATCGTGATATAGGAAGCTGGGTAATAAACTACAGAAGGGTCATGATGATACAGGAAGCTGTGTAGTAAACTACAGAAGGGACATCGATGATACAGGAAGCTGTGTCCTCATCGTGATCGTGATACAGGAAGCTGTGTAATAAACTACAGAAGGGTCATGTGATACAGGAAGCTGTGTAATAAACTACAGAAGGGTCATCATGGGACATGACAGGAAGCTCCTGTAATAAACTGACAGAAGGGTCATCGTGGGATACAGGAAGCTGTGTAATAAACTACAGAAGGGTCATCGTGATACAGGAAGCTGTGTAATAAACTACAGAAGGGTCATCATGATGATACAGGAAGCTGTGTAATAAACTACAGAAGGGTCATCGTGATACAGGAAGCTATGTAATAAACTAACAGAAGGGTCATCATGATGATACAGGAAGCTGATGTAATAAACAACAGAAGGGTCATTGGATACAGACAGCTGATGATAAACTACAGGAAGGGTCCTCATACAGGAAGCTATGATAATAAACTACAGAAGGGTCATCGTGGGACAGGAAGCTGTGTAATAAACTACAGAAGGGTCATCGTGATACAGGAAGCTATGTAATAAACAACAGAAGGGTCATCGTGATACAGGAAGCTGTGTAATAAACTACAGAAGGGTCATTACTCGTGATACAGGAAGCTGTGTAATAAACTACAGAAGGGTCATCGTGATACAGGAAGCTGTGTAATAAACTACAGAAGGGTCATCGTGATACAGGAAGCTGTGTAATAAACTACAGAAGGGTCATCGTGATACAGGAAGCTGTGTAATAAACTACAGAAGGGTCATCGTGATACAGGAAGCTGTGTAGTAAACTACAGAAGGGTCATCGTGATACAGGAAGCTGTGTAATAAACTACAGAAAGGTCATCGTGATACAGGAAGCTGTGTAATAAACTACAGAAGGGTCATCGTGATACAGGAAGCTGTGTAATAAACTACAGAAGGGTCATCGTGATACAGGAAGCTGTGTAATAAACTACAGAAGGGTCATCGTGATACAGGAAGCTGTGTAATAAACTACAGAAGGGTCATCGTGATACAGGAAGCTGTGTAGTAAACTACAGAAGGGTCATTGTGATACAGGAAGCCGTGTAATAAACTACAGAAGGGTCATCGTGATACAGGAAGCTGTGCAATAAACTACAGAAGGATCATCGTGATACAGGAAGTTAAGTAGATAAGTGACACTGAAAGTTAATTTGTTAAATGACAAAGACACAGTTGGTGTTTTAAAATAAGCTTTTGATAATTTTGTTGCTGGAATAGATATAATGAGTATTAAAACATGTTTTTTAAGCTTTAAAGGTTTATTCTTCTGTAAGGAACTTTTGAGAATTTGTGGAATATTTTTTTTATTTAAGATGTCTATTTTTGTTATAGCTATCTGATGCTTCTCAGGTCTTTGTTTAATGAAATCATTTCTCATGGATAAATAACGGGGGTGTGTCCCCGTGAGCCAACCATAACCACACTGCTGCTTTAGACTTGTTGAAATAGAATTGGCTCGTCTCAAAAGTGTGCAGTAATAAAAACGAATGTGGCGCCGGGGGTCAAAACTGAAGGAAAAACCTGTATTGATTGTATATACGGGACATTATTTTGTATAGACGTGTCCAGTATAGAATGCTGTTGCCAGTCGTGTGATTAACTCAATTATTGCTTATTGTCTACATGTTTACATTGGAGTAAACTCTACGCTGTTCTATCATTTTCCTGTGGTTTTTATTTAGTCATGTACCATTATTGATGTGGTTTGTGACACATTAGTTCCTAGTTGATTGAGAGATGACCGTTAGTCTATGATCTAGTACTGGTAGATCTAGTACTGGTAGATCTAGTACTGGTAGATCTAGTACTGCTAGTCTAAGATCTAGTACTGCTAGTCTAAGATCTAGTACAGCTAGTCTACGATCTAGTACTGAGATCTAGTACTGGTAGATCTAGTACTGCTAGTCTATGATCTAGTACTGGTAGATCTAGTACTGGTAGATCTAGTACTGGTAGATCTAGTACTGCTAGTCTAAGATCTAGTACTGCTAGTCTAAGATCTAGTACAGCTAGTCTACGATCTAGTACTGGTAGATCTAGTACTGGTAGATCTAGTACTGCTAGTATATGATCTAGTACTGGTAGATCTACACTGCTATCTACGATCTAGTACTACTAGTCTAAGATCTAGTACTGGTAGATCTAGTACTGGTAGATCTAGTACTACTAGTCTAAGATCTAGTACTGTCATATAGTAGAAGAGAATCCCAATCACTTGGTTGCATGCCAAGGCGTGACTGCTAAGGAACTACTAGTAAATACCATAGAATTGCAACTAACAGACCTCTGATGATACATTACTAACAGACCTCTCCCTCCTGGACAGACATGATGATACATTACTAACAGACCTCTCTCTCTCCTGGACAGACATGATGATACATTACTAACAGACCTCTCCCTCTCTCCTGGACAGACATGATGATACATTACTAACAGATGACAGACATGATGATTGTTTTGACAGACAATACATTACAACAGACTACAGACATGATGATACATTACTAAAGATGCCATGGGATTTTGACACAAAGACAAACAAAAGTAACTATGGGATGTAAGTGAGTCTTACTTGGTTTCCTGTTTGTGTGCTCAGTTGTAATCATTACCATCACCGACAGCAACCTTCTCATACTTGCCGTGAGTCATCATCACAAATGTGTACTTTTTACCAGAGGAAGCTCCCTAGAAAAGAGTTCCATATTGCAGTGAAAACAATATTATATCTATAATTTGTAGACATGATGATATCAAATGCAGACATGATGATTACATTACTCTCTCTCTCCTGGACCAATTATATTCAAAAGTTACACACACCTTTGTGTTGACAGCTGTTTGTTTTGAATATAATCCACCAATTGAATAACAGACCTCATACAGGGCATTCAGGAAGTATTCATTTATAAAATTTTGGTATATACATTACAGCCTTTTTCTAAAATGGATTCAATTGCCCCCTTATATAGACAGGTGTGTACCTTTACAAATCATGTCCAATCGGTTTAATTTACCACAGACATGGACTTACCAATCAAGTTGCAGAAACATCTCAAGGATGATCAATGGAAACAGGATGCACATGAGCTTCATTTCGAGTCTCATTGCAAAGGGTCTGAATACTTATGTAAATAAGGTATTTCTTTTTTTTTTTTTAATACATTTGCAAATCATAAGGCTGTAACGTAACAACATTTAGAAACATCTAACGGCTCGGAATACTTTCCGAATGCACGGTATTATATATTATTATATTATTATTATTATTATTATTATTATTATTATTATTATATTATATAGTTTAATGAATGAATGGATTTGTTAATTGGATTTAAGTCTACACTACCTTTCCATTACTAACAGACCTCCTCTCCAGACATCCTGGACAGACATGATGATACATTACTAACAGAGCTCCCCCAGACGGGGAAGAGTCTCCTAGATTCTCCCAGAGGTTCTTCTTGCTCAGAACATCACCGGCCTTCACCTCCTGGCAGAACAAACACACATGAACCATTAGAGAAGATACACACATCAACACGTTAATACCCTTCTGTCTCTCTTGTGCTTTACGATGTTATTAACACAAATATATAGACCAACAAAAATATGAACACGAACAGATAGCGGAAATAAATCTTATTCAAGCTACTGCAGATAATATTGTGTCGTGAATGTAGATACAGAGGCTTCTGTACCAATCAGGAGAGAGAGGTGGGGTTTGATTATTACACTGCGATACTAACATCCCCCCAACAGGGGGCAGCGTTCCATAGAAACAGTAGAATCACCAGACAGGACACATCCTGGGAAATACAATATGACAATATGTGTCTGACTTGACATTGATAAAGTAGACCTACATATGAGACTGATGATAAAGACATGTAATATATTCACATATATGTTAGATATGACTGATGATAAAGACATGTAATATATTCACATATATGTTAGATATGACTGATGATAAAGACATAGGGGTGTAATATATTCACATATAGATATGACTGTGATAAAGACATAGGGGTGGTAGATATGACTGATGATAAAGACATAGGGGTGGTAATATATTCACATATATGTTAGATATGACTGATGATAAAGACATGTAATATATTCACATATATGTTAGATATGACT
This sequence comes from Oncorhynchus gorbuscha, assembly GCF_021184085.1. Classification (NCBI taxonomy): domain Eukaryota; kingdom Metazoa; phylum Chordata; class Actinopteri; order Salmoniformes; family Salmonidae; genus Oncorhynchus; species Oncorhynchus gorbuscha. The sequence continues at coordinate 50,746 of NW_025746251.1, read as the reverse complement.
GATGATAAAGACATGTAATATATTCACATATATGTTAGATATGACTGATGATAAAGACATGTAATATATTCACATATATGTTAGATATGACTGATGATAAAGACATAGGGGTGGTAATATATTCACATATATGTTAGATATGACTGATGATAAAGACATAGGGGTGGTAATATATTCACATATATGTTAGATATGACTGATGATAAAGACATAGGGGTGTAATATATTCACATATATGTTAGATATGACTGATGATAAAGACATGTAATATATTCACATATATGTTAGATATGACTGATGATAAAGACATGTAATATATTCACATATATGTTAGATATGACTGATGATAAAGACATAATATATCACATATATGTTAGATATGACTGATGATAAAGACATAATATATTCACATATATGTTAGATATGACTGATGATAAAGACATAATATATTCACATATATGTTAGATATGACTGATGATAAAGACATAGGGGTGGTAATATATTCACATATATGTTAGATATGACTGATGATAAAGACATAGTAATATATTCACATATATGTTAGATATGACTGATGATAAAGACATGTAATATATTCACATATATGTTAGATATGACTGATGATAAAGACATAGTAATATATTCATATATGTTAGATATGACTGATGATAAAGACATAGGGGTAATATATTCACATATATGTTAGATATGACTGATGATAAAGACATAGGGGTGGTAATATATTCACATATATGTTAGATATGACTGATGATAAAGACATAGGGGACTGATGTAATATATTCACATATATGTTAGATATGACTGATGATAAAGACATGTAATATATTCACATATATGTTAGATATGACTGATGATAAAGACATGTAATATATTCACATATATGTTAGATATGACTGATGATAAAGACATGTAATATATTCACATATATGTTAGATATGACTGATGATAAAGACATAGGGGTGGTAATATATTCACATATATGTTAGATATGACTGATGATAAAGACATGTAATATATTCACATATATGTTAGATATGACTGATGATAAAGACATAGGGGTGGTAATATATTCACATATATGTTAGATATGACTGATGATAAAGACATATATGTAAAAGACATATATTCACATATATGTTAGATATGACTGATGATAAAGACATGTAATATATTCACATATATGTTAGATATGACTGATGATAAAGACATGTAATATATTCACATATATGTTAGATATGACTGATGATAAAGACATAGGGGTAATATATTCACATATATGTTAGATATGACTGATGATAAAGACATAGGGGTGGACATAATATATTCACATATATGTTAGATATGACTGATGATAAAGACATAGGGATAATATATTCACATATATGTTAGATATGACTGATGATAAAGACATGTAATATATTCACATATATGTTAGATATGACTGATGATAAAGACATGTAATATATTCACATATATGTTAGATATGACTGATGATAAAGACATGTAATATATTCACATATATGTTAGATATGACTGATGATAAAGACATAGGGGTGACATGTAATATATTCACATATATGTTAGATATGACTGATGATAAAGACATGTAATATATTCACATATATGTTAGATATGACTGATGATAAAGACATGTAATATATTCACATATATGTTAGATATGACTGATGATAAAGACATAGGGGTGGTAATATATTCACATATATGTTAGATATGACTGATGATAAAGACATGTAATATATTCACATATATGTTAGATATGACTGATGATAAAGACATGTAATATATTCACATATATGTTAGATATGACTGATGATAAAGACATGTAATATATTCACATATATGTTAGATATGACTGATGATAAAGACATGTAATATATTCACATATATGTTAGATATGACTGATGATAAAGACATAGGGGTAATAATATATTCACATATATGTTAGATATGACTGATGATAAAGACATAGGGGTGGTAATATATTCACATATATGTTAGATATGACTGATGATAAAGACATGTAATATATTCACATATATGTTAGATATGACTGATGATAAAGACATGTAATATATTCACATATATGTTAGATATGACTGATGATAAAGACATGTAATATATTCACATATATGTTAGATATGACTGATGATAAAGACATGTAATATTCACATATATTCACATATATGTTAGATATGACTGATGATAAAGACATGTAATATATTCACATATATGTTAGATATGACTGATGATAAAGACATGTAATATATTCACATATATGTTAGATATGACTGATGATAAAGACATAGGGGTGGTAATATATTCACATATATGTTAGATATGACTGATGATAAAGACATGTAATATATTCACATATATGTTAGATATGACTGATGATAAAGACATGTAATATATTCACATATATGTTAGATATGACTGATGAAAAGACATATATTTCACATATATGTTAGATATGACTGATGATAAAGACATGTAATATATTCACATATATGTTAGATATGACTGATGATAAAGACATGTAATATATTCACATATATGTTAGATATGACTGATGATAAAGACATAGGGGTGGTAATATATTCACATATATGTTAGATATGACTGATAAAGACATAAAGACATAGGATATGACTGTGATAAAGACATAATATATTCACATATATGTTAGATATGACTGATGATAAAGACATGTAATATATTCACATATATGTTAGATATGACTGATGATAAAGACATGTAATATATTCACATATATGTTAGATATGACTGATGATAAAGACATGATAAAGACATGTAATATATTCACATATATGTTAGATATGACTGATGATAAAGACATAGGGGTGTAATATATTCACATATATGTTAGATATGACTGATGACATAAATATTCACATATATGTTAGATATGACTGATGATAAAGACATAGGGGTGGTAATATATTCACATATATGTTAGATATGACTGATGATAAAGACATAATATATTCACATATATGTTAGATATGACTGATGATAATATATTCACATATATGTTAGATATGACTGATGATAAAGACATAGGGGTGTAATATATTCACATATATGTTAGATATGACTGATGATAAAGACATGTAATATATTCACATATATGTTAGATATGACTGATGATAAAGACATGTAATATATTCACATATATGTTAGATATGACTGATGATAAAGACATGTAATATATTCACATATATGTTAGATATGACTGATGATAAAGACATGGGGTAATATATTCACATATATGTTAGATATGACTGATGATAAAGACATGTAATATATTCACATATATGTTAGATATGACTGATGATAAAGACATGTAATATATTCACATATATGTTAGATATGACTGATGATAAAGACATAGGGGTGGTAATATATTCACATATATGTTAGATATGACTGATGATAAAGACATGTAATATATTCACATATATGTTAGATATGACTGATGATAAAGACATATGTAAATATATTCACATATATGTTAGATATGACTGATGATAAAGACATGTAATATATTCACATATATGTTAGATATGATAAAAAGACATGTAATATATTCACATATATGTTAGATATGACTGATGATAAAGACATAGGATATGACTGATAAAGACATAATATATTCACATATATGTTAGATATGACTGATGATAAAGACATAGGGGTAATATATTCACATATATGTTAGATATGACTGATGATAAAGACATAGGGGTAATATATTCACATATATGTTAGATATGACTGATGATAAAGACATAGGGGTAATATATTCACATATATGTTAGATATGACTGATGATAAAGACATGTAATATATTCACATATATGTTAGATATGACTGATGATAAAGACATAATATATTCACATATATGTTAGATATGACTGATGATAATATATTCACATATATGTTAGATATGACTGATGATAAAGACATGTAATATATTCACATATATGTTAGATATGACTGATGATAAAGACATGTAATATATTCACATATATGTTAGATATGACTGATGATAAAGACATAGGGGTGGTAATATATTCACATATATGTTAGATATGACTGATGATAAAGACATGTAATATATTCACATATATGTTAGATATGACTGATGATAAAGACATAGGGGTAATATATTCACATATATGTTAGATAATATATTCACATATATGTTAGATATGACTGATGATAAAGACATGTAATATATTTCACATATATGTTAGATATGACTGATGATAAAGACATGTAATATATTCACATATATGTTAGATATGACTGATGATAAAGACATGGGGTAATATATTCACATATATGTTAGATATGACTGATGATAAAGACATGTAATATATTCACATATATGTTAGATATGACTGATGATAAAGACATGTAATATATTCACATATATGTTAGATATGACTGATGATAAAGACATAGGGGTGGTAATATATTCACATATATGTTAGATATGACTGATGATAAAGACATGTAATATATTCACATATATGTTAGATATGACTGATGATAAAGACATGTAATATATTCACATATATGTTAGATATGACTAATGATAAAGACATAGGGGTAATATATTCACATATATGTTAGATATGACTGATGATAAAGACATAGATATGATGTAATATATTCACATATATGTTAGATATGACTGATGATAAAGACATAGTAATATATTCACATATATGTTAGATATGACTGATGATAAAGACATAATATATTCACATATATGTTAGATATGACTGATGATAAAGACATAGGGGTGGTAATATATTCACATATATGTTAGATATGACTGATGATAAAGACATGTAATATATTCACATATATGTTAGATATGACTGATGATAAAGACATGTAATATATTCACATATATGTTAGATATGACTGATGATAAAGACATGTAATATATTCACATATATGTTAGATATGACTGATGATAAAGACATAGGGGTAATATATTCACATATATGTTAGATATGACTGATGATAAAGACATAGGGGTGGTAATATATTCACATATATGTTAGATATGACTGATGATAAAGACATATATGTTAGATATGACTGATGATAAAGACATGTAATATATTCACATATATGTTAGATATGACTGATGATAAAGACATGTAATATATTCACATATATGTTAGATATGACTGATGATAAAGACATAGTAATATATTCACATATATGTTAGATATGACTGATGATAAAGACATGTAATATATTCACATATATGTTAGATATGACTGATGATAAAGACATAGGGGTGGTAATATATTCACATATATGTTAGATATGACTGATGATAAAGACATGTAATATATTCACATATATGTTAGATATGACTGATGATAAAGACATAGGATATGACTGATGATAAATATATTCACATATATGTTAGATATGACTGATGATAAAGACATAGGGGTGGTAATATATTCACATATATGTTAGATATGATGATAAAGACATAATATATTCACATATATGTTAGATATGACTGATGATAAAGACATGTAATATATTCACATATATGTTAGATATGACTGATGATAAAGACATAGGGGTAATATATTCACATATATGTTAGATATGACTGATGATAAAGACATGTAATATATTCACATATATGTTAGATATGACTGATGATAAAGACAATATATTCACATATATGTTAGATATGACTGATGATAAAGAATATATTCACATATATGTTAGATATGACTGATGATAAAGACATATAATATATTCACATATATATATGTTAGATATGACTGATGATAAAGACATAGGGGTGGTAATATATTCACATATATGTTAGATATGACTGATGATAAAGACATAGGGGTGGTAATATATTCACATATATGTTAGATATGACTGATGATAAAGACATGTAATATATTCACATATATGTTAGATATGACTGATGATAAAGACATAGGGGTGTAATATATTCACATATATGTTAGATATGACTGATGATAAAGACATAGGGGTGTAATATATTCACATATATGTTAGATATGACTGATGATAAAGACATGTAATATATTCACATATATGTTAGATATGACTGATGATAAAGACATAGGGGTGGTAATATATTCACATATATGTTAGATATGACTGATGATAAAGACATGTAATATATTCACATATATGTTAGATATGACTGATGATAAAGACATAGGGGTAATATATTCACATATATGTTAGATATGACTGATGATAAAGACATAGGGGTAATATATTCACATATATGTTAGATATGACTGATGATAAAGACATGTGATAAAGACATAATATATTCACATATATGTTAGATATGACTGATGATAAAGACATGTAATATATTCACATATATGTTAGATATGACTGATGATAAAGACATGTAATATATTCACATATATGTTAGATATGACTGATGATAAAGACATGTGATGATAATATATTCACATATATGTTAGATATGACTGATGATAAAGACATAGGGGTGGTAATATATTCACATATATGTTAGATATGACTGATGATAAAGACATATATGTTAGATATGACTGATGATAAAGACATAATATATTCACATATATGTTAGATATGACTGATGATAAAGACATAGGGGTAATATATTCACATATATGTTAGATATGACTGATGATAAAGACATAATATATTCACATATATGTTAGATATGACTGATGATAAAGACATAGTAATATATTCACATATATGTTAGATATGACTGATGATAAAGACATAGGGGTGGTAATATATTCACATATATGTTAGATATGACTGATGATAAAGACATAGGGGTGGTAATATATTCACATATATGTTAGATATGACTAAAGATAAAGACATATATGTTAGATATGACTGATGATAATATATTCACATATATGTTAGATATGACTGATGATAAAGACATGTAATATATTCACATATATGTTAGATATGACTGATGATAAAGACATAGGGGTAAAGACATAGTAATATATTCACATATATGTTAGATATGACTGATGATAAAGACATATATGTTAGATATGACTGATGATAAAGACATGTAATATATTCACATATATGTTAGATATGACTGATGATAAAGACATGTAATATATTCACATATATGTTAGATATGACTGATGATAAAGACATGTAATATATTCACATATATGTTAGATATGACTGATGATAAAGACATAGGGGTGGTAATATATTCACATATATGTTAGATATGACTGATGATAAAGACATGTAATATATTCACATATATGTTAGATATGACTGATGATAAAGACATAGGGTTAGATATGACTGATGATAATATATTCATTCATATATGTTAGATATGACTGATGATAAAGACATGTAATATATTCACATATATGTTAGATATGACTGATGATAAAGACATAGGGGTAATATATTCACATATATGTTAGATATGACTGATGATAAAGACATAAATATTCACATATATGTTAGATATGACTGATGATAAAGACATGTAATATATTCACATATATGTTAGATATGACTGATGATAAAGACATGTAATATATTCACATATATGTTAGATATGACTGATGATAAAGACATAGGGGTGGTAATATATTCACATATATGTTAGATATGACTGATGATAAAGACATAGTAATATATTCACATATATGTTAGATATGACTGATGATAAAGACATAGGGACTGATGTAATATATTCACATATATGTTAGATATGACTGATGATAAAGACATGTAATATATTCACATATATGTTAGATATGACTGATGATAAAGACATAGGGGTAATATATTCACATATATGTTAGATATGACTGATGATAAAGACATGTAATATATTCACATATATGTTAGATATGACTGATGATAAAGACATAGGGGTGGTATATTCACATATATTTAGATATGACTGATGATAAAGACATATAATATATTCACATATATGTTAGATATGACTGATGATAAAGACATGTAATATATTCACATATATGTTAGATATGACTGATGATAAAGACATGTAATATATTCACATATATGTTAGATATGACTGATGATAAAGACATGTAATATATTCACATATATGTTAGATATGACTGATGATAAAGACATGTAATATATTCACATATATGTTAGATATGACTGATGATAAAGACATGTAATATATATATTCATGATAAAGACATATATATTCACATATATGTTAGATATGACTGATGATAAAGACATGTAATATATTCACATATATGTTAGATATGACTGATGATAAAGACATGTAATATATTCACATATATGTTAGATATGACTGATGATAAAGACATAATATATTCACATATATGTTAGATATGACTGATGATAAAGACATAGGGGTGGTAATATATTCACATATATGTTAGATATGACTACTGATGATAAAGATGATAAAGACATATGACTGATGATAAAGACATAGTAATATATTCACATATATGTTAGATATGACTGATGATAAAGACATATGTTAGATATGACTGATGATAAAGACATAATATATTCACATATATGTTAGATATGACTGATGATAAAGACATGTAATATATTCACATATATGTTAGATATGACTGATGATAAAGACATAGGGGTGTAATATATTCACATATATGTTAGATATGACTGATGATAAAGACATAGGGGTGGTAATATATTCACATATATGTTAGATATGACTGATGATAAAGACATAGGGGTGGTAATATATTCACATATATGTTAGATATGACTGATGATAAAGACATGTAATATATTCACATATATGTTAGATATGACTGATGATAAAGACATGTAATATATTCACATATATGTTAGATATGACTGATGATAAAGACATAGGGGATGATAAAGACATGTAATATATTCACATATATGTTAATATGATTCATAGGGGTGGTAATATATTCATATATGTTAGATATGACTGATGATAAAGACATGTAATATATTCACATATATGTTAGATATGACTGATGATAAAGACATATATTCACATATATGTTAGATATGACTGATGATAAAGACATGTAATATATTCACATATATGTTAGATATGACTGATGATAAAGACATGTAATATATTCACATATATGTTAGATATGACTGATGATAAAGACATGTAATATATTCACATATATGTTAGATATGACTGATGATAAAGACATATGACTGATGATAAAGACATAGTAATATATTCACATATATGTTAGATATGACTGATGATAAAGACATAGGGGTAATATATTCACATATATGTTAGATATGACTGATGATAAAGACATAGGGGTGGTAATATATTCACATATATGTTAGATATGACTGATGATAAAGACATGTAATATATTCACATATATGTTAGATATGACTGATGATAAAGACATAGGGGTGGTAATATATTCACATATATGTTAGATATGACTGATGATAAAGACATGTAATATATTCACATATATGTTAGATATGACTGATGATAAAGACATAGGGGTGACTGTAATATATTCACATATATGTTAGATATGACTGATGATAAAGACATAGGGGTGGTAATATATTCACATATATGTTAGATATGACTGATGATAAAGACATGGGTAATATATTCACATATATGTTAGATATGACTGAATAAAGACATAATATATTCACATATATGTTAGATATGACTGATGATAAAGACATAGGGGTAATATATTCACATATATGTTAGATATGACTGATGATAAAGACATGTAATATATTCACATATATGTTAGATATGACTGATGATAAAGACATGTAATATATTCACATATATGTTAGATATGACTGATGATAAAGACATGTAATATATTCACATATATGTTAGATATGACTGATGATAAAGACATAGGGGTGGTAATATATTCACATATATGTTAGATATGACTGATGATAAAGACATAGGGGTGTAATATATTCACATATATGTTAGATATGACTGATGATAAAGACATAGGGGTGGTAATATATTCACATATATGTTAGATATGACTGATGATAAAGACATGTAATATATTCACATATATGTTAGATATGACTGATGATAAAGACATGTAATATATTCACATATATGTTAGATATGACTGATGATAAAGACATGTAATATATTCACATATATGTTAGATATGACTGATGATAAAGACATGGGGTAATAATATTCACATATATGTTAGATATGACTGATGATAAAGACATAGGGGTGGTAATATATTCACATATATGTTAGATATGACTGATGATAAAGACATGTAATATATTCACATATATGTTAGATATGACTGATGATAAAGACATGTAATATATTCACATATATGTTAGATATGACTGATGATAAAGACATGTAATATATTCACATATATGTTAGATATGACTGATGATAAAGACATAGGGGTGGTAATATATTCACATATATGTTAGATATGACTGATGATAAAGACATAGGGGTGGTAATATATTCACATATATGTTAGATATGACTGATGATAAAGACATGTAATATATTCACATATATGTTAGATATGACTGATGATAAAGACATAGGGACTGATGATAAAGACATGTAATATATTCACATATATGTTAGATATGACTGATGATAAAGACATAGGGGTGGTAATATATTCACATATATGGATGATGTAATATATTCACATATATGTTAGATATGACTGATGATAAAGACATAGTAATATATTCACATATATGTTAGATATGACTGATGATAAAGACATGGGGTAATATATTCACATATATGTTAGATATGACTGATGATAAAGACATAGGGGTAATATATTCACATATATGTTAGATATGACTGATGATAAAGAATAGACATGTAATATATTCACATATATGTTAGATATGACTGATGATAAAGACATGTAATATATTCACATATATGTTAGATATGACTGATGATAAAGACATAGGGGTGGTAATATATTCACATATATGTTAGATATGACTGATGATAAAGACATGTAATATATTCACATATATGTTAGATATGACTGATGATAAAGACATAGTGGTATATATTCACATATATGTTAGATATGACTGATGATAAAGACATAGTAATATATTCACATATATGTTAGATATAAAGACTGATATGACTGATGATAAAGACATGTAATATATTCACATATATGTTAGATATGACTGATGATAAAGACATAGGGGTGGTAATATATTCACATATATGTTAGATATGACTGATGATAAAGACATGTAATATATTCACATATATGTTAGATATGACTGATGATAAAGACATAGTAAATATATTCACATATATGTTAGATATGACTGATGATAAAGACATAGGGGTAATATATTCACATATATGTTAGATATGACTGATGATAAAGACATGTAATATATTCACATATATGTTAGATATGACTGATGATAAAGACATAGGGGTGGTAATATATTCACATATATGTTAGATATGACTGATGATAAAGACATGTAATATATTCACATATATGTTAGATATGACTGATGATAAAGACATGTAATATATTCACATATATGTTAGATATGACTGATGATAAAGACATATATTCACATATATGTTAGATATGACTGATGATAAAGACATGTAATATATTCACATATATGTTAGATATGACTGATGATAAAGACATATATGTTAGATATGACTGATGATAAAGACATAGGGGTGGTAATATATTCACATATATGTTAGATATGACTGATGATAAAGACATGTAATATATTCACATATATGTTAGATATGACTGATGATAAAGACATAGGGGTGGTAATATATTCACATATATGTTAGATATGACTGATGATAAAGACATAGGGGTGGTAATATATTCACATATATGTTAGATATGACTGATGATAAAGACATAGGGGTGGTAATATATTCACATATATGTTAGATATGACTGATGATAAAGACATATATGTTAGATATGACTGATGATAAAGAATATATTCACATATATGTTAGATATGACTGATGATAAAGACATAATATATTCACATATATGGATATGACTGGATAAAGACATGTAATATATTCACATATATGTTAGATATGACTGATGATAAAGACATGTAATATATTCACATATATGTTAGATATGACTGATGATAAAGACATAGGGGTGGTAATATATTCACATATATGTTAGATATGACTGATGATAAAGACATAGTTAGATATGACTGATGATAAAGTAATATATTCACATATATGTTAGATATGACTGATGATAAAGACATAGTAATATATTCACATATATGTTAGATATGACTGATGATAAAGACATGTAATATATTCACATATATGTTAGATATGACTGATGATAAAGACATAGTAATATATTCACATATATGTTAGATATGACTGATGATAAAGACATGTAATATATTCACATATATGTTAGATATGACTGATGATAAAGACATGTAATATATTCACATATATGTTAGATATGACTGATGATAAAGACATAAATATATTCACATATATGTTAGATATGACTGATGATAAAGACATGTAATATATTCACATATATGTTAGATATGACTGATGATAAAGACATGTAATATATTCACATATATGTTAGATATGACTGATGATAAAGACATGTAATATATTCACATATATGTTAGATATGACTGATGATAAAGACATAGGGGTGGTAATATATTCACATATATGTTAGATATGACTGATGATAAAGACATGTAATATATTCACATATATGTTAGATATGACTGATGATAAAGACATAGGGGTGTAATATATTCACATATATGTTAGATATGACTGATGATAAAGACAAGACATAATATATTCACATATATGTTAGATATGACTGATGATAAAGACATGTAATATATTCACATATATGTTAGATATGACTGATGATAAAGACATAGGGGTGGTAATATATTCACATATATGTTAGATATGACTGATGATAAAGACATAGGGGTGGTAATATATTCACATATATGTTAGATATGACTGATGATAAAGACATGTAATATATTCACATATATGTTAGATATGACTGATGATAAAGACATGTAATATATTCACATATATGTTAGATATGACTGATGATAAAGACATGTAATATATTCACATATATGTTAGATATGACTGATGATAAAGACATAGGGGTGGTAATATATTCACATATATGTTAGATATGACTGATGATAAAGACATAATATATTCACATATATGGATATGACTGATGATAAAGACATAGTAATATATTCACATATATGTTAGATATGACTGATGATAAAGACATAGGGGTGGTAATATATTCACATATATGTTAGATATGACTGATGATAAAGACATAGGGGTGGTAATATATTCACATATATGTTAGATATGACTGATGATAAAGACACATGTAATATATTCACATATATGTTAGATATGACTGATGATAAAGACATGTAATATATTCACATATATGTTAGATATGACTGATGATAAAGACATGTAATATATTCACATATATGTTAGATATGACTGATGATAAAGACATGTAATATATTCACATATATGTTAGATATGACTGATGATAAAGACATAGGGGTGGTAATATATTCACATATATGTTAGATATGACTGATGATAAAGACATAGGGGTGACATGTAATATATTCACATATATGTTAGATATGACTGATGATAAAGACATAGGGGTGGTAATATATTCACATATATGTTAGATATGACTGATGATAAAGACATGTAATATATTCACATATATGTTAGATATGACTGATGATAAAGACATGTAAAGATTCATATATGTTAGATATGACTGATGATAAAGATATTAATATATTCACATATATGTTAGATATGACTGATGATAAAGACATAGGGGTGGTAATATATTCACATATATGTTAGATATGACTGATGATAAAGACATAGGGGTGGTAATATATTCACATATATGTTAGATATGACTGATGATAAAGACATAGGGGTGGTAATATATTCACATATATGTTAGATATGACTGATGATAAAGACATGTAATATATTCACATATATGTTAGATATGACTGATGATAAAGACATAGGGGTGGTAATATATTCACATATATGTTAGATATGACTGATGATAAAGACATAGGGACTGGTAATATATTCACATATATGTTAGATATGACTGATGATAAAGACATAGGGGTGGTACATATATGGGATATGACTGATAATATATTCACATATATGTTAGATATGACTGATGATAAAGACATGTAATATATTCACATATATGTTAGATATGACTGATGATAAAGACATGTAATATATTCACATATATGTTAGATATGACTGATGATAAAGACATGTAATATATTCACATATATGTTAGATATGACTGATGATAAAGACATAGGGGTGGTAATATATTCACATATATGTTAGATATGACTGATGATAAAGAGATATGACTGATGATGACATAATATATTCACATATATGTTAGATATGACTGATGATAAAGACATGTAATATATTCACATATATGTTAGATATGACTGATGATAAAGACATGTAATATATTCACATATATGTTAGATATGACTGATGATAAAGACATGTAATATATTCACATATATGTTAGATATGACTGATGATAAAGACATGTAATATATTCACATATATGTTAGATATGACTGATGATAAAGACATGTAATATATTCACATATATGTTAGATATGACTGATGATAAAGACATGTAATATATTCACATATATGTTAGATATGACTGATGATAAAGACATGTAATATATTCACATATATGTTAGATATGACTGATGATAAAGACATAGGGGTGGTAATATATTCACATATATGTTAGATATGACTGATGATAAAGACATAGGGGTGTAATATATTCACATATATGTTAGATATGACTGATGATAAAGACATAGTAATATATTCACATATATGTTAGATATGACTGATGATAAAGACATAGGGGTGGTAATATATTCACATATATGTTAGATATGACTGATGATAAAGACATGTAATATATTCACATATATGTTAGATATGACTGATGATAAAGACATAGGGGTGGTAATATATTCACATATATGTTAGATATGACTGATGATAAAGACATAGGGGTGGTAATATATTCACATATATGTTAGATATGACTGATGATAAAGACATGTAATATATTCACATATATGTTAGATATGACTGATGATAAAGACATGTAATATATTCACATATATGTTAGATATGACTGATGATAAAGACATGTAATATATTCACATATATGTTAGATATGACTGATGATAAAGACATAGGGACTGTAATATATTCACATATATGTTAGATATGACTGATGATAAAGACATATATGTTAGATATGACTGGATAATATATTATTCACATATATGTTAGATATGACTGATGATAAAGACATAGGGGTGTAATATATTCACATATATGTTAGATATGACTGATGATAAAGACATGTAATATATTCACATATATGTTA
>NW_025746251.1:0-32500 GCF_021184085.1 Oncorhynchus gorbuscha | reverse complement strand
TGTTAAGTTTCACATCAACTACATGACAGATCAACGGATTCACAAGTAGCTGTCCCGAGGGACTGTTTGGTGTGCAGGCTTTTACTCCAACCCTGTTCTAACACACCCAATCCAGAAAATAAGCTTCCAAACAAAAGCCTGATTAGCTGAATCAGGAGTGTTACAGCAGTGTTGGACCAAAAGCCTGCACACCCCTTAGCCATCAGGAGGAGGCCACTCCCGACATAGTTCAGTAGTTGATTATTTCAAAGTTGGATAGATTTTTAGTGTGAGTCGTAACTGAGTCGTAACTGTTGTCGACTTGTCGTGTTGCCGTAACTAAGTCAACGTGAGTAGCTCTGACGAAACTAAGTCAACGTGAGTAGCTCTGATGTAACTAAGTCAACGTGAGTAGCTCTGATGTAACTAAGTCAACGTGAGTAGCTCTGATGTAACTAAGTCATCGTGACTAGCTCTGACGTAACTAAGTCATTGTGAGTAGCTGTGACGTAACTAAGTCATTGTGAGTAGCTCTGATGTAACTAAGTCAACGTGAGTAGCTCTGACATAACTAAGTCAACGTGAGTAGCTCTGACAAAACCAAGTCATTGTGAGTAGCTCTGATGTAACTAAGTCATCGTGAGTAGCTCTGATGTAACTAAGTCAACGTGAGTAGCTCTGATGTAACTAAGTCAACGTGAGTAGCTCTGATGTAACTAAGTCATCGTGAGTAGCTCTGACGAAACTAAGTCAACGTGAGTAGCTCTGATGTAACTAAGTCATTGTGAGTAGCTCTGATGAAACTAAGTCATCGTGAGTAGCTCTGACGAAACTAAGTCAACGTGAGTAGCTCTGACGTAACTAAGTCATTGTGAGTAGCTCTGAGAGAATTGGGAGAGACAGGTAACTGTTGTTACTCACTGCTGGCTTGGAGGGGCTTTTGCAGCTTCCGTCTGGGTTCCCTTTCACCCATTGGTGGATGAGGTCGGCCACGCCTACATTCAGACCCTCTGTATCCTGATAAACACAGATGATGAATCATGATGAAGTCGCGTATTAACATCACAAATGCCACCCTATTTCCCATTAAAAAGGCGCAGAAGAATTTTCCATTAAGTCACTGATTTACGGACTACAGATGAAAATGAACCAACTTGCCAAATCTGGCACCTAGACAGAAGTGTTGAACACTGCACATTTTCCCCCGACAAATAAACCTAATAAGGTAAGGTATAAATGCTACTTTTGTGTTATGAGTAATTTGATGATTGAGTTCACTAAAAATGGAGGAGAGGCCCACCGATGCCTTCATACCTTGGATAGTGTTCACTAAAGTGGTCAGAGGTCTGTTATCAATAAGAGCATGTTGCAGTATGCAGAGTCTCTATTTATCAGCAACTGAATACGTTTGGATATCCAGCCCCTCGCTCAAAGACAAGGGCTGTCCGTATGTCATCTTTCCATACCTTGGATGGTGTTTCCCTGGGCGGCTGGCTCCAAGCTTCCCCGGCCTCAAACAGATTCTTCTTGGAGGCCACAGGCTCAGTGGGGCTGGGCAGGTCCGTCAGAGCCTGCTGCCTGGCTGCCTTGGCTTCCATAGAGGACGTCTGGACAGAGGAGACATGACCGTTAACTCCCGTTTACTGTCTGGACTGAATCGGTTACACTGTGTTGTTACACAAGGCTAAAGAAAGAGCCTGCATAGCCGGTTCCTCTCTGTTCAGGGGGAGGCTTGGCCACTCCTGTGTTACGGTTTAAGATCAACTAAATAAAGGAGCAGCTTTAAATGTTGTAGGTCATACAGGGGATGAAAACTCAGAGGATGGAAGATAGCAGTAGATTAGTATAATACAGTACAGTGTTAACCAACTCTGGGAACTCCTAATGTGAGCTGTTGGAGGAACTGGAGCACTGGAGAAAACAGTAGTATAGTATAGTATAGTATAGTATAGTATAGTATAGTACAGTATAGTATAGTATAGTATGGTATAGTATAGTATAGTATAGTATTGCATAGTACAGTATAGTATTACATAGTACAGTATAGTAGCGTATAGTATAGTACCGTGCCGTATAGTATAGTACAGTACAGTATAATATAATGTAGTATAGTACAGTATAGCATATCATAGTATGGTATTATATAGTGCAGTATGGTATAGTATAGTGTAGTATAGTATAGTAGTATAGTATAGTATAGTGCAGTATAGTATAGTACAGTATAGTGTAGTATATTATAGTATAGTATGGCACAGTACAGTATAGTATAGTATGGTACAGTAGAGTAGAGTACAGTATATCATATTATAGTATAGTATAGTATAGTACGGTAGAATAGAATATAGTATACCATAGCACATCATAGTATAGTGTAGTATAGTACAGTATAGTGTAGTATATTACAGTGCGGTATAGTATATTACAGTAAAACACAGTAAAGTAAAGTAAAGCATACCAAACTATAGTAATGTATAGTATAGTACATTCAAGTATAGTAAAGTATTGTAAATTATAGTAAGGTATAGCATAGTACAGTAAAGTGGTGTAAAGCATAATAAAGTATAGTAAGGTATAACATAGTACAGTATAGTATATTAAAGCATAGTACAGTTTTGTAAAGTATAGTAAGGTATAGTATAGTATTGAAAAGCATGGTAAGGTATAGTACAGTATTGTAAAGTATAGTAAAGTACAGCATAGTATACCTCTATGGCATGAGTGTACTGTTCCAGCCTGTTGTCGATCTTGGAGATGGGGATGGGAGGCTGGCTCTTCTTGATGCTGTTACTGTTTTAAAACAAGACATATTATTCCATGAACATCATTCTTTCATAGTACTCTGAGGTAGGGTTAGGGGGTTGATAGTACTCTGAGGTAGTGTTAGGGTTGATAGTACTCTGAGGTAGGGTTAGGGTTGATAGTACTCTGAGGTAGGGTTAGGGTTGATAGTACTCTGAGGTAGAGGTTAGGGTTGATAGTACTCTGAGGTAGAGGTTAGGGTTGATAGTACTCTGAGGTAGGGTTAGGGTTGATAGTACTCTGAGGTAGAGGTTAGGGTTGATAGTACTCTGAGGTAGTGTTAGGGTTGATAGTACTCTGAGGTAGGGTTAGGGTTGATAGTACTCTGAGGTAGGGTTAGGGTTGATAGTACTCTGAGGTAGGGTTAGGGTTGATAGTACTCTGAGGTAGTGTTAGGGTTGATAGTACTCTGAGGTAGGGTTAGGGTTGATAGTACTCTGAGGTAGGGTTAGGGTTGATAGTACTCTGAGGTAGGGTTAGGGTTGATAGTACTCTGAGGTAGAGGTTAGGGTTGGGTTGATAGTACTCTGAGGTAGTGTTAGGGTTGATAGTACTCTGAGGTTAGGGTTGATAGTACTCTGAGGTAGAGGTTAGGGTTGATAGTACTCTGAGGTAGTGTTAGGGTTGATAGTACTCTGAGGTAGGGTTAGGGTTGATAGTACTCTGAGGTAGAGGTTAGGGTTAGGGTTGATAGTACTCTGAGGTAGGGTTAGGGTTGATAGTACTCTGAGGTAGAGGTTAGGGTTGATAGTACTCTGAGGTAGTGTTAGGGTTAGGGTTGATAGTACTCTGAGGTAGAGGTTAGGGTTAGGGTTGATAGTACTCTGAGGTAGGGTTAGGATTGATAGTACTCTGAGGTAGAGGTTAGGGTTGATAGTACTCTGAGGTAGTGTTAGGGTTGATAGTACTCTGAGGTAGGGTTAGGGTTGATAGTACTCTGAGGTAGTGTTAGGGTTGATAGTACTCTGAGGTAGTGGTTAGGGTTGATAGTACTCTGAGGTAGTGTTAGGGTTGATAGTACTCTGAGGTAGGGTTAGGGTTGATAGTACTCTGAGGTAGTGTTAGGGTTGATAGTACTCTGAGGTAGGGTTAGGGTTGATAGTACTCTGAGGTAGGGTTAGGGTTGATAGTACTCTGAGGTAGGGTTAGGGTTGATAGTACTCTGAGGTAGTGTTAGGGTTGATAGTACTCTGAGGTAGTGTTAGGGTTGATAGTACTCTGAGGTAGTGTTAGGGTTGATAGTACTCTGAGGTAGTGTTAGGGTTGATAGTACTCTGAGGTAGTGTTAGGGTTGATAGTACTCTGAGGTAGAGGTTAGGGTTAGGGTTGATAGTACTCTGAGGTAGAGGTTAGGGTTGATAGTACTCTGAGGTAGGGTTAGGGTTGATAGTACTCTGAGGTAGAGGTTAGGGTTGATAGTACTCTGAGGTAGAGGTTAGGGTTAGGGTTGATAGTACTCTGAGGTAGTGTTAGGGTTAGGGTTGATAGTACTCTGAGGTAGTGTTAGGGTTGATAGTACTCTGAGGTAGGGTTAGGGTTGATAGTACTCTGAGGTAGAGGTTAGGGTTAGGGTTGATAGTACTCTGAGGTAGAGGTTAGGGTTAGGGTTGATAGTACTCTGAGGTAGTGTTAGGGTTGATAGTACTCTGAGGTAGGGTTAGGGTTGATAGTACTCTGAGGTAGTGTTAGGGTTGATAGTACTCTGAGGTAGTGTTAGGGTTGATAGTACTCTGAGGTAGTGTTAGGGTTGATAGTACTCTGAGGTTGTTAGGGTTGATAGTACTCTGAGGTAGTGTTAGGGTTGATAGTACTCTGAGGTAGTGTTAGGGTTGATAGTACTCTGAGGTAGGGTTAGGGTTGATAGTACTCTGAGGTAGGGTTAGGGTTGATAGTACTCTGAGGTAGAGGTTAGGGTTGATAGTACTCTGAGGTAGTGTTAGGGTTGATAGTACTCTGAGGTAGGGTTAGGGTTGATAGTACTCTGAGGTAGGGTTAGGGTTGATAGTACTCTGAGGTAGTGTTAGGGTTGATAGTACTCTGAGGTAGAGGTTAGGGGGTTGATAGTACTCTGAGGTAGAGGTTAGGG
The DNA here is from genome assembly GCF_021184085.1 of Oncorhynchus gorbuscha. Classification (NCBI taxonomy): domain Eukaryota; kingdom Metazoa; phylum Chordata; class Actinopteri; order Salmoniformes; family Salmonidae; genus Oncorhynchus; species Oncorhynchus gorbuscha. The sequence goes on along the minus strand of NW_025746251.1, from coordinate 27,636 downwards.
TTGATAGTACTCTGAGGTAGTGTTAGGGTTGATAGTACTCTGAGGTAGTGTTAGGGTTGATAGTACTCTGAGGTAGGGTTAGGGTTGATAGTACTCTGAGGTTAGGGTTAGGGTTGATAGTACTCTGAGGTAGGGTTAGGGTTGATAGTACTCTGAGGTAGTGTTAGGGTTGATAGTACTCTGAGGTAGAGGTTAGGGTTAGGGTTGATAGTACTCTGAGGTAGAGGTTAGGGTTGATAGTACTCTGAGGTAGTGTTAGGGTTGATAGTACTCTGAGGTAGTGTTAGGGTTGATAGTACTCTGAGGTAGGGTTAGGGTTGATAGTACTCTGAGGTAGGGTTAGGGTTGATAGTACTCTGAGGTAGTGTTAGGGTTGATAGTACTCTGAGGTAGGGTTAGGGTTAGGGTTGATAGTACTCTGAGGTAGGGTTAGGGTTGATAGTACTCTGAGGTAGAGGTTAGGGTTGATAGTACTCTGAGGTAGTGTTAGGGTTGATAGTACTCTGAGGTAGTGTTAGGGTTGATAGTACTCTGAGGTAGGGTTAGGGTTGATAGTACTCTGAGGTAGAGGTTAGGGTTGATAGTACTCTGAGGTAGAGGTTAGGGTTGATAGTACTCTGAGGTAGAGGTTAGGGTTGATAGTACTCTGAGGTAGAGGTTAGGGTTGATAGTACTCTGAGGTAGTGTTAGGGTTGATAGTACTCTGAGGTAGGGTTAGGGTTGATAGTACTCTGAGGTAGTGTTAGGGTTGATAGTACTCTGAGGTAGAGGTTAGGGTTAGGGTTGATAGTACTCTGAGGTAGAGGTTAGGGTTGATAGTACTCTGAGGTAGTGTTAGGGTTGATAGTACTCTGAGGTAGTGTTAGGGTTGATAGTACTCTGAGGTAGGGTTAGGGTTGATAGTACTCTGAGGTTAGGGTTAGGGTTGATAGTACTCTGAGGTAGTGTTAGGGTTGATAGTACTCTGAGGTAGGGTTAGGGTTAGGGTTGATAGTACTCTGAGGTAGGGTTAGGGTTGATAGTACTCTGAGGTAGAGGTTAGGGTTGATAGTACTCTGAGGTAGTGTTAGGGTTGATAGTACTCTGAGGTAGTGTTAGGGTTGATAGTACTCTGAGGTAGAGGTTAGGGTTGATAGTACTCTGAGGTAGAGGTTAGGGTTGATAGTACTCTGAGGTAGAGGTTAGGGTTGATAGTACTCTGAGGTAGTGTTAGGGTTGATAGTACTCTGAGGTAGGGTTAGGGTTGATAGTACTCTGAGGTAGTGTTAGGGTTGATAGTACTCTGAGGTAGTGTTAGGGTTGATAGTACTCTGAGGTAGAGGTTAGGGTTGATAGTACTCTGAGGTAGTGTTAGGGTTGATAGTACTCTGAGGTAGGGTTAGGGTTGATAGTACTCTGAGGTAGTGTTAGGGTTGATAGTACTCTGAGGTAGTGTTAGGGTTGATAGTACTCTGAGGTTAGGGTTAGGGTTGATAGTACTCTGAGGTAGAGGTTAGGGTTAGGGTTGATAGTACTCTGAGGTAGTGTTAGGGTTGATAGTACTCTGAGGTAGTGTTAGGGTTGATAGTACTCTGAGGTAGTGTTAGGGTTGATAGTACTCTGAGGTAGTGTTAGGGTTGATAGTACTCTGAGGTAGTGTTAGGGTTGATAGTACTCTGAGGTAGAGGTTAGGGTTGATAGTACTCTGAGGTAGTGTTAGGGTTGATAGTACTCTGAGGTAGGGTTAGGGTTGATAGTACTCTGAGGTAGAGGTTAGGGTTGATAGTACTCTGAGGTAGGGTTAGGGTTGATAGTACTCTGAGGTAGTGTTAGGGTTGATAGTACTCTGAGGTAGTGTTAGGGTTGATAGTACTCTGAGGTAGGGTTAGGGTTAGGGTTGATAGTACTCTGAGGTAGAGGTTAGGGTTGATAGTACTCTGAGGTAGTGTTAGGGTTGATAGTACTCTGAGGTAGGGTTAGGGTTGATAGTACTCTGAGGTAGTGTTAGGGTTGATAGTACTCTGAGGTAGTGTTAGGGTTGATAGTACTCTGAGGTAGTGTTAGGGTTGATAGTACTCTGAGGTAGGGTTAGGGTTGATAGTACTCTGAGGTAGAGGTTAGGGTTAGGGTTGATAGTACTCTGAGGTAGTGTTAGGGTTGATAGTACTCTGAGGTAGTGTTAGGGTTGATAGTACTCTGAGGTAGTGTTAGGGTTGATAGTACTCTGAGGTAGGGTTAGGGTTGATAGTACTCTGAGGTAGGGTTAGGGTTGATAGTACTCTGAGGTAGTGTTAGGGTTGATAGTACTCTGAGGTAGTGTTAGGGTTGATAGTACTCTGAGGTAGGGTTAGGGTTGATAGTACTCTGAGGTAGGGTTAGGGTTGATAGTACTCTGAGGTAGGGTTAGGGTTGATAGTACTCTGAGGAAGTGTTAGGGTTGATAGTACTCTGAGGTAGGGTTAGGGTTGATAGTACTCTGAGGTAGGGTTAGGGTTGATAGTACTCTGAGGTAGGGTTAGGGTTGATAGTACTCTGAGGTAGTGTTAGGGTTAGGGTTGATAGTACTCTGAGGTAGTGTTAGGTTTGATAGTACTCTGAGGTAGGGTTAGGGTTGATAGTACTCTGAGGTAGGGTTAGGGTTGATAGTACTCTGAGGTAGTGTTAGGGTTGATAGTACTCTGAGGTAGTGTTAGGGTTGATAGTACTCTGAGGTAGTGTTAGGGTTGATAGTACTCTGAGGTAGTGTTAGGGTTGATAGTACTCTGAGGTAGTGTTAGGGTTGATAGTACTCTGAGGTAGTGTTAGGGTTAGGGTTGATAGTACTCTGAGGTAGTGTTAGGGTTGATAGTACTCTGAGGTAGTGTTAGGGTTGATAGTACTCTGAGGTAGTGTTAGGGTTGATAGTACTCTGAGGTAGTGTTAGGGTTGATAGTACTCTGAGGTAGGGTTAGGGTTGATAGTACTCTGAGGTAGTGTTAGGGTTGATAGTACTCTGAGGTAGGGTTAGGGTTGATAGTACTCTGAGGTAGAGGTTAGGGTTGATAGTACTCTGAGGTAGTGTTAGGGTTGATAGTACTCTGAGGTAGTGTTAGGGTTGATAGTACTCTGAGGTAGTGTTAGGGTTGATAGTACTCTGAGGTAGTGTTAGGGTTGATAGTACTCTGAGGTAGAGGTTAGGGTTGATAGTACTCTGAGGTAGAGGTTAGGGTTGATAGTACTCTGAGGTAGGGTTAGGGTTGATAGTACTCTGAGGTAGTGTTAGGGTTGATAGTACTCTGAGGTAGTGTTAGGGTTGATAGTACTCTGAGGTAGTGTTAGGGTTGATAGTACTCTGAGGTAGAGGTTAGGGTTGATAGTACTCTGAGGTAGTGTTAGGGTTGATAGTACTCTGAGGTAGAGGTTAGGGTTGATAGTACTCTGAGGTAGTGTTAGGGTTGATAGTACTCTGAGGTAGGGTTAGGGTTGATAGTACTCTGAGGTAGAGGTTAGGGTTGATAGTACTCTGAGGTAGTGTTAGGGTTGATAGTACTCTGAGGTAGAGGTTAGGGTTGATAGTACTCTGAGGTAGAGGTTAGGGTTAGGGTTGATAGTACTCTGAGGTAGAGGTTAGGGTTGATAGTACTCTGAGGTAGTGTTAGGGTTGATAGTACTCTGAGGTAGAGGTTAGGGTTGATAGTACTCTGAGGTAGAGGTTAGGGTTAGGGTTGATAGTACTCTGAGGTAGAGGTTAGGGTTAGGGTTGATAGTACTCTGAGTTAGAGGTTAGGGTTAGGGTTGATAGTACTCTGAGGTAGAGGTTAGGGTTGATAGTACTCTGAGGTAGAGGTTAGGGTTAGGGTTGATAGTACTCTGAGGTAGAGGTTAGGGTTAGGGTTGATAGTACTCTGAGGTAGAGGTTAGGGTTAGGGTTGATAGTACTCTGAGGTAGGGGTTAGGGTTAGGGTTGATAGTACTCTGAGGTAGGGTTAGGGTTGATAGTACTCTGAGGTAGGGTTAGGGTTGATAGTACTCTGAGGTAGGGTTAGGGTTGATAGTACTCTGAGGTAGGGTTAGGGTTGATAGTACTCTGAGGTAGGGTTAGGGTTGATAGTACTCTGAGGTAGGGTTAGGGTTGATAGTACTCTGAGGTAGGGTTAGGGTTGATAGTACTCTGAGGTAGGGTTAGGGTTGATAGTACTCTGAGGTAGGGTTAGGGTTGATAGTACTCTGAGGTAGGGTTAGGGTTGATAGGAGTTTAGAGAGTTAGGGTTAGGGTTCATAGTACTCTGAGGTAGAGGTTAGGGTTGATAGTACTCTGAGGTAGGGTTAGGGTTGATAGTACTCTGAGGTAGGGTTAGGGTTGATAGTACTCTGAGGTAGAGGTTAGGGTTGATAGTACTCTGAGGTAGAGGTTAGGGTTGATAGTACTCTGAGGTAGAGGTTAGGGTTGATAGTACTCTGAGGTAGGGGTTAGGGTTGATAGTACTCTGAGGTAGAGGTTAGGGTTGATAGTACTCTGAGGTAGGGTTAGGGTTGATAGTACTCTGAGGTAGGGTTAGGGTTGATAGTACTCTGAGGTAGGGTTAGGGTTGATAGTACTCTGAGGTAGGGTTAGGGTTAGGGTTGATAGTACTCTGAGGTAGAGGTTAGGGTTAGGGTTGATAGTACTCTGAGGTAGAGGTTAGGGTTAGGGTTGATAGTACTCTGAGGTAGGGTTAGGGTTGATAGTACTCTGAGGTAGGGTTAGGGTTGATAGTACTCTGAGGTAGAGGTTAGGGTTAGGGTTGATAGTACTCTGAGGTAGAGGTTAGGGTTAGGGTTGATAGTACTCTGAGGTAGAGGTTAGGGTTGATAGTACTCTGAGGTAGGGTTAGGGTTGATAGTACTCTGAGGTAGGGGTTAGGGTTAGGGTTGATAGTACTCTGAGGTAGGGTTAGGGTTAGGGTTGATAGTACTCTGAGGTAGGGATAGTACTCTGAGGTTTAGGGTTGATAGTACTCTGAGGTAGGTACTCTGAGGTAGGGTTAGGGTTGATAGTACTCTGAGGTAGGGTTAGGGTTGATAGTACTCTGAGGTAGGGTTAGGGTTGATAGTACTCTGAGGTAGTGTTAGGGTTGATAGTACTCTGAGGTAGGGTTAGGGTTGATAGTACTCTGAGGTAGGGGTTAGGGTTGATAGTACTCTGAGGTAGTGTTAGGGTTGATAGTACTCTGAGGTAGTGTTAGGGTTGATAGTACTCTGAGGTAGAGGTTAGGGTTGATAGTACTCTGAGGTAGTGTTAGGGTTGATAGTACTCTGAGGTAGAGGTTAGGGTTGATAGTACTCTGAGGTAGGGTTAGGGTTGATAGTACTCTGAGGTAGAGGTTAGGGTTGATAGTACTCTGAGGTAGGGTTAGGGTTGATAGTACTCTGAGGTAGAGGTTAGGGTTGATAGTACTCTGAGGTAGAGGTTAGGGTTGATAGTACTCTGAGGTAGTGTTAGGGTTGATAGTACTCTGAGGTAGTGTTAGGGTTGATAGTACTCTGAGGTAGAGGTTAGGGTTGATAGTACTCTGAGGTAGAGGTTAGGGTTGATAGTACTCTGAGGTAGTGTTAGGGTTGATAGTACTCTGAGGTAGGGTTAGGGTTGATAGTACTCTGAGGTAGTGTTAGGGTTGATAGTACTCTGAGGTAGAGGTTAGGGTTGATAGTACTCTGAGGTAGAGGATAGGGGTTGATAGTACTCTGAGGTAGGGTTAGGGTTGGGTTGATAGTACTCTGAGGTGGGTTGATAGTACTCTGAGGTAGGGTTAGGGTTGATAGTACTCTGAGGTAGAGGTTAGGGTTGATAGTACTCTGAGGTAGGGTTAGGGATAGTGATAGTACTCTGAGGTAGGGTTAGGGTTGATAGTACTCTGAGGTAGTGTTAGGGTTGATAGTACTCTGAGGTAGGGTTAGGGTTGATAGTACTCTGAGGTAGGGTTAGGGTTGATAGTACTCTGAGGTAGGGTTAGGGTTGATAGTACTCTGAGGTAGGGTTAGGGTTGATAGTACTCTGAGGTAGGGGGTTGATAGTACTCTGAGGTAGAGGTTAGGGTTGATAGTACTCTGAGGTAGAGGTTAGGGTTGATAGTACTCTGAGGTAGGGTTAGGGTTGATAGTACTCTGAGGTAGGGTTAGGGTTGATAGTACTCTGAGGTAGTGTTAGGGTTGATAGTACTCTGAGGTAGGGTTAGGGTTGATAGTACTCTGAGGTAGTGTTAGGGTTGATAGTACTCTGAGGTAGGTTAGGGTTGATAGTACTCTGAGGTAGGGTTAGGGTTGATAGTACTCTGAGTAGGGTTACTTGATAGTACTGAGGTAGTGTTAGGGTTGATAGTACTCTGAGGTAGGGTTAGGGTTGATAGTACTCTGAGGTAGGGTTAGGGTTGATAGTACTCTGAGGTAGTGTTAGGGTTGATAGTACTCTGAGGTAGGGTTAGGGTTGATAGTACTCTGAGGTAGTGTTAGGGTTGATAGTACTCTGAGGTAGTGTTAGGGTTGATAGTACTCTGAGGTAGGGTTAGGGTTGATAGTACTCTGAGGTAGGGTTAGGGTTGATAGTACTCTGAGGTAGAGGTTAGGGTTGATAGTACTCTGAGGTAGAGGTTAGGGTTGATAGTACTCTGAGGTAGGGTTAGGGTTGATAGTACTCTGAGGTAGGGTTAGGGTTGATAGTACTCTGAGGTAGGGTTAGGGTTGATAGTACTCTGAGGTAGGGTTAGGGTTGATAGTACTCTGAGGTAGGGTTAGGGTTGATAGTACTCTGAGGTAGAGGTTAGGGTTGATAGTACTCTGAGGTAGGGTTAGGGTTGATAGTACTCTGAGGTAGGGTTAGGGTTGATAGTACTCTGAGGTAGAGGTTAGGGTTGATAGTACTCTGAGGTAGGGTTAGGGTTGATAGTACTCTGAGGTAGAGGTTAGGGTTGATAGTACTCTGAGGTAGTGTTAGGGTTGATAGTACTCTGAGGTAGAGGTTAGGGTTGATAGTACTCTGAGGTAGAGGTTAGTTAGGGTTGATAGTACTCTGAGGTAGAGGTTAGGGTTGATAGTACTCTGAGGTAGAGGTTAGGGTTGATAGTACTCTGAGGTTTAGGGTTGATAGTACTCTGAGGTAGAGGTTAGGGTTAGGGTTGATAGTACTCTGAGGTAGAGGTTAGGGTTAGGGTTGATAGTACTCTGAGGTAGAGGTTAGGGTTAGGGTTGATAGTACTCTGAGGTAGGGGTTAGGGTTAGGGTTGATAGTACTCTGAGGTAGGGTTAGGGTTGATAGTACTCTGAGGTAGGGTTAGGGTTGATAGTACTCTGAGGTAGGGTTAGGGTTGATAGTACTCTGAGGTAGGGTTAGGGTTGATAGTACTCTGAGGTAGGGTTAGGGTTGATAGTACTCTGAGGTAGGGTTAGGGTTGATAGTACTCTGAGGTAGGGTTAGGGTTGATAGTACTCTGAGGTAGGGTTAGGGTTGATAGTACTCTGAGGTAGGGTTAGGGTTGATAGTACTCTGAGGTAGAGGTTAGGGTTGATAGTACTCTGAGGTAGGGTTAGGGTTGATAGTACTCTGAGGTAGGGTTAGGGTTGATAGTACTCTGAGGTAGGGTTAGGGTTGATAGTACTCTGAGGTAGAGGTTAGGGTTGATAGTACTCTGAGGTAGAGGTTAGGGTTGATAGTACTCTGAGGTAGAGGTTAGGGTTGATAGTACTCTGAGGTAGGGTTAGGGTTGATAGTACTCTGAGGTAGGGGTTAGGGTTGATTAGGGTTTAGATAGTACTCTGAGGTAGGGTTAGGGTTGATAGTACTCTGAGGTAGGGTTAGGGTTGATAGTACTCTGAGGTAGGGTTAGGGTTGATAGTACTCTGAGGTAGGGTTAGGGTTAGGGTTGATAGTACTCTGAGGTAGAGGTTAGGGTTAGGGTTGATAGTACTCTGAGGTAGAGGTTAGGGTTAGGGTTGATAGTACTCTGAGGTAGGGTTAGGGTTGATAGTACTCCGAGGTAGGGTTAGGGTTGATAGTACTCTGAGGTAGGGTTGAGGGTTAGGGTTAGGGTGATAGTACTCTGAGGTAGAGGTTAGGGTTAGGGTTGATAGTACTCTGAGGTAGAGGTTAGGGTTGATAGTACTTGATAGTACTCTCTGAGGTAGGGGTTAGGGTTAGGGTTGATAGTACTCTGAGGTAGGGTTAGGGTTAGGGTTGATAGTACTCTGAGGTAGGGTTAGGGTTGATAGTACTCTGAGGTAGGGTTAGGGTTGATAGTACTCTGAGGTAGGGTTAGGGTTGATAGTACTCTGAGGTAGGGTTAGGATTGATAGTACTCTGAGGTAGGGTTAGGGTTAGGGTTGATAGTACTCTGAGGTAGGGTTAAGGTTAGGATTTATAGTACTCTGAGATAGGGTTAGGGTTGTATATTTCATTGCTAAGTAAAGGTATAGCTCATTCTTAAGACATTGAATGAATCCACACTCCTTTGATGGCCATTTTGGGTACAGCGAAGGATTAATGTGTGTCATAGTCTAAATAAAGTGATAGTAGACTTATACTCCCTATGCTCTTCTTTCAAGTCAGCCTGAAACCGTTTCAACACTTGTCTGACCCCAGGCCTCCTGCACGCCACAAGCATTACTCTTGCTTCAGGCAAGTGTGGTTTAACCCAACCAGCTCCATTTACATTTGCTATAGCACAGGAGCTCACTGCCCAGCCAGAGGAGCAGGGCGTCTCTAGTCTCACCAGGAGCTCACTGCCCAGCCAGAGGAGCAGGACATCTGACCATGAGCTCACTGCCCAGCCAGAGGAGCAGGACCTCTCTAGTCTCACCAGGAGCTCACTGCCCAGCCAGAAGAGCAGGACATCTCACCAGGAGCTCACTGCCCAGCCAGAGGAGCAGGACATCTCTAGTCTCACCAGGAGCTCACTGCCCAGCCAGAGGAGCAGGACATCTGACCAGGAGCTCACTGCCCAGCCAGAGGGGCAGGACGTCTTTAGTCTCACCAGGAGCTCACTGCCCAGCCAGAGGAGCAGGACATCTCTCGTCTCACCAGGAGATCACTGCCCAGCCAGAGGAGCAGGACATCTCTAGTCTCACCAGGAACTCACTGCCCAGCCAGAGGAGCAGGACATCTGACCAGGAGCTCACTGCCCAGCAAGAGGAGCAGGACCTCTCTAGTCTCACCGGGAGCTCACTGCCCAGCCAGAGGAGCAGGACGTCTCTAGTCTCACCAGGAGCTCACTGCCCAGCCAGAGGAGCATGACATCTCTAGTCTCACCAGGAGCTCACTGCCCAGCCAGAGGAGCAGGACATCTCTAGTCTCACCAGGAGCTCACTGCCCAGCCAGAGGAGCAGGACATCTGACCAGGAGCTCACTGGCCAGCCAGTGGAGCAGGATGTCTCTACTCTAACCAGGAGCTCACTGCCCAGCCAGAGGAGCAGGACATCTCTAGTCTCACCAGGAGCTCACTGCCCAGCCAGAGGAGCAGGACATCTCTAGTCTCACCAGGAGCTCACTGCCCAGCCAGAACAGCAGGTCATCTCTAGTCTCACCAGGATGTCTAACAGACTAGACCACATATCAACACAGACTATCCTCTAAACAGTGATCTCTTCCATCTGCTTTAATATAATATCTTCCTGTCCCTCTGATTTAGGCCAGATAAATGTGACACCGGAAAACTTTAAACTTTATTAGCAGTGTCTTCCACCAACGCAGACAGATGCTTTGTGTCGAGGGTGTTTGGGTTACCATTAGTTACGATGATGTCATTGACTCTGATGATGAGTTCCATCATGTTCACATTTTATGAAAGGGGCTATTATCCTCACGCAATGTTTCCTCTTACAAGTGTATGTGTGTGTGTGTGAGTGAGTGTGTGTGCCTGCGTGCATGTTTATGTATGTGTGTGTGTGTGTCCTCTGACAGATGGGAAACAGAGAGGCAATAAAACACCAGCTCACCTGATGACTTCATCTCTTCAGGCCCTCAGACTCCTAGTTAATGCTCTCCCTCAACATTCTCTGTCTTAAGGCCCTCAGACTCCGAGCTAATTCCTCTCTCTCTCACCATTCTCTGTCTTAAGGCCCTTAAACTCCTAGCTAATTCCCCTCTCTCTCCCCATTCTCTGTCTTAAGGCCCTTAGACTCCTAGCTAATTCCCCTCTCTCTCTCTCCATTCTCTGTCTTAAGGCCCTTAGACTCCTAGCTAATTCCCCTCTCTCTCACCATTCTCTGTCTTAAGGCCCTTAGACTCCTAGTTAATTCCTCTCTCTCTCACCATTTTATATCTTAAGGCCCTTAGACTCCTAGCTAATTCCTCTCTCCCTCACCATTATCTGTCTTAAGGCCCTTAAGGCCCTCAGACTCCTAGCTAATTCCTCTCTCTCTCACCATTCTCTGTCTTAAGGCCCTAAGACTCCTAGCTAATGCTGTCCCTCACCATGCTATCTCTATCTCACCATGAGGAGCGTACCTGTTGCACCGGCTATACGAGTGTTAGAGTGTATCTATCTAACCACACGGCTGCTATAGGATCAGATGTCTAATGTATTCCACCACACGGCTGCTATAGGATCAGATAACTAATCTATCTCAGCGCGAGGCTCCTCTGTAAGCATGTCGCCCATCTATCTTACCAACAGCCACCAAAGAAAACACATCTGGTTTGACTTAGTACACATAAATCATCACTGACAAAGAGAGAGAGAGAGAGAGAGAGAGAGAGAGAGTGAGAGTGAGAGAGAGAGAGAGAGAGAGAGAGAGAGAGAGAGAGAGAGAGAGAGAGAGAGAGAGAGAGAGAGAGAGAGAGAGAGAGAGAGAGAGAGAGAGAGAGAGAGAGAGAGACAGAGAGAGAGACAGAGAGACACAGAGAGACACAGAGAGACACAGAGAGAGACCGAGAGAGACAGAGAGAGAGAGAGAGAGAGAGAGAGAGAGAGAGAGAGAGAGAGAGAGAGAGAGAGAGAGAGAGAGAGAGAGAGAGAGAGAGAGAGAGAGAGAGAGAGAGAGAGAGAGAGAGAGATGTTCACTCACCTTTTCTGCAGAGAGCGGTTCAGAGACTCAGTCCTCTCGTTGATCTGAGGAGGGGAACAAGGACACCGGGTTTGTATTGGGAGATAATATATCTGAAGCTACCTAGAATAACAGCTAACAACTTCAATCTACAGTAGCCCTACATTATCAATCTACGGTAACCTTACATTATTAATCTACAGTAGCCCTACCTTTTAATCTACAGTAGCCCTACATTATCAATCTACAGTAACCCTACATTATCAATCTACAGTAGCCCTACGTTATCTATCAACAGTAACTCTACATTATCGATCTACAGTAACCTTACATTATCAATCTACAGTAGCCCTACCTTATCAATCTACAGTAGCCCTACATTATCAATCTACAGTAGCCTTACATTATCAATCTACAGTAGCCCTACGTTATTTATCAACAGTAGCTCTACATTATCGATCTACAGTAACCCTACATTATCGATCTATGGTAACCTTACATTATCAATACAAAGTATTTCTACCCATCCAAAGAATTCCTTCTCGTTAAAGCATTTGTGGTTTATACTGTCATGACCTGATAAAGGTGTATAGTACTGTCATGACCTGGTAAAGGTACTGTCATGACCTGGTAAAGGTACTGTCATGACCTGGTAAAGGTACTGTCATGACCTGGTAAAGGTGTATATTACTGTCATGACCTGGTAAAGGTACTGTCATGACCTGATAAAGGTGTATATTACTGTCATGACCTGGTAAAGGTGTATAATACTGTCATGACCTGGTAAAGGTGTATAGTACTGTCATGACCTGGTAAAGGTACTGTCATGACCTGATAAAGGTGTATAATACTGTCATGACCTGGTAAAGGTGTATAATACTGTCATGACCTGGTAAAGGTGTCATGACCTGGTAAAGGTACTGTCATGACCTGGTAAAGGTACTGTCATGACCTGGTAAAGGTGTATAATACTGTCATGACCTGGTAAAGGTGTATAGTACTGTCATGACCTGTTAAAGGTACTGTCATGACCTGATAAAGGTGTATAATACTGTCATGACCTGGTAAAGGTGTATAATACTGTCATGACCTGGTAAAGGTGTATAGTACTGTCATGACCTGGTAAAGGTGTATACTACTGTCATGACCTGTTAAAGGTACTGTCATGACCTGATAAAGGTGTATAATACTGTCATGACCTGGTAAAGGTACTGTCATGACCTGGTAAAGGTGTATAATACTGTCATGACCTGGTAAAGGTGTATAATACTGTCATGACCTGGTAAAGGTACTGTCATGACCTGGTAAAGGTGTATAATACTGTCATGACCTGGTAAAGGTGTATAATACTGTCATGACCTGGTAAAGGTACTGTCATGACCTGGTAAAGGTGTATAGTACTGTCATGACCTGGTAAAGGTACTGTCATGACCTGATAAAGGTGTATAGTACTGTCATGACCTGGTAAAGGTGTATAATACTGTCATGACCTGGTAAAGGTGTATAGTACTGTCATGACCTGGTAAAGGTGTATAGTACTGTCATGACCTGGTAAAGGTACTGTCATGACCTGGTAAAGGTGTATAGTACTGTCATGACCTGGTAAAGGTGTATAGTACTGTCATGACCTGGTAAAGGTGTATAATACTGTCATGACCTGGTAAAGGTGTATAATACTGTCATGACCTGGTAAAGGTGTATAGTACTGTCATGACCTGATAAAGGTGTATAGTACTGTCATGACCTGGTAAAGGTGTATAATACTGTCATGACCTGGTAAAGGTGTATAATACTGTCATGACCTGATAAAGGTGTATAATACTGTCATGACCTGGTAAAGGTACTGTCATGACCTGGTAAAGGTGTATAGTACTGTCATGACCTGGTAAAGTACTGTCATGACCTGGTAAAGGTGTATAATACTGTCATGACCTGGTAAAGGTGTATAGTACTGTCATGACCTGGTAAAGGTGTATAGTACTGTCATGACCTGGTAAAGGTACTGTCATGACCTGGTAAAGGTGTATAATACTGTCATGACCTGGTAAAGGTGTATAGTACTGTCATGACCTGGTAAAGGTACTGTCATGACCTGGTAAAGGTGTATAGTACTGTCATGACCTGGTAAAGGTGTATAATACTGTCATGACCTGGTAAAGGTGTATAGTACTGTCATGACCTGGTAAAGGTACTGTCATGACCTGGTAAAGGTGTATAATACTGTCATGACCTGGTAAAGGTGTATAATACTGTCATGACCTGGTAAAGGTGTATAGTACTGTCATGACCTGGTAAAGGTGTATGATACTGTCATGACCTGGTAAAGGTGTATAATACTGTCATGACCTGGTAAAGGTGTATAGTACTGTCATGACCTGGTAAAGGTACTGTCATGACCTGGTAAAGGTACTGTCATGACCTGGTAAAGGTGTATAATACTGTCATGACCTGGTAAAGGTGTATAATACTGTCATGACCTGGTAAAGGTGTATAGTACTGTCATGACCTGGTAAAGGTGTATAATACTGTCATGACCTGGTAAAGGTACTGTCATGACCTGGTAAAGGTGTATAGTACTGTCATGACCTGGTAAAGGTACTGTCATGACCTGGTAAAGGTGTATAATACTGTCATGACCTGGTAAAGGTACTGTCATGACCTGGTAAAGGTACTGTCATGACCTGGTAAAGGTGTATAATACTGTCATGACCTGGTAAAGGTACTGTCATGACCTGGTAAAGGTGTATAATACTGTCATGACCTGGTAAAGGTGTATAGTACTGTCATGACCTGGTAAAGGTGTATAATACTGTCATGACCTGGTAAAGGTGTATAATACTGTCATGACCTGGTAAAGGTGTATAATACTGTCATGACCTGGTAAAGGTGTATAGTACTGTCATGACCTGGTAAAGGTACTGTCATGACCTGATAAAGGTGTATAATACTGTCATGACCTGGTAAAGGTGTATAATACTGTCATGACCTGGTAAAGGTGTATAGTACTGTCATGACCTGGTAAAGGTGTATACTACTGTCATGACCTGGTAAAGGTACTGTCATGACCTGATAAAGGTGTATAATACTGTCATGACCTGGTAAAGGTGTATAGTACTGTCATGACCTGGTAAAGGTACTGTCATGACCTGGTAAAGGTACTGTCATGACCTGGTAAAGGTACTGTCATGACCTGGTAAAGGTGTATAGTACTGTCATGACCTGGTAAAGGTACTGTCATGACCTGGTAAAGGTGTATAGTATACTGTCATGACCTGGTAAAGGTGTATAGTACTGTCATGACCTGGTAAAGGTGTATAATACTGTCATGACCTGGTAAAGGTGTATAATACTGTCATGACCTGGTAAAGGTGTATAGTACTGTCATGACCTGGTAAAGGTGTATAGGTACTGTCATGACCTGGTAAAGGTGTATAATACTGTCATGACCTGGTAAAGGTGTATAATACTGTCATGACCTGGTAAAGGTGTATAGTACTGTCATGACCTGGTAAAGGTGTATAGTACTGTCATGACCTGGTAAAGGTACTGTCATGACCTGGTAAAGGTGTATAATACTGTCATGACCTGGTAAAGGTACTGTCATGACCTGGTAAAGGTACTGTCATGACCTGGTAAAGGTGTATAATACTGGACCTGGTAAAGGTACTGTCATGACCTGGTAAAGGTGTATAGTACTGTCATGACCTGGTAAAGGTGTATAGTACTGTCATGACCTGGTAAAGGTGTATAATACTGTCATGACCTGGTAAAGGTGTATAGTACTGTCATGACCTGGTAAAGGTGTATACTGTCATGACCTGGTAAAGGTGTATAATACTGTCATGACCTGGTAAAGGTGTATAATACTGTCATGACCTGGTAAAGGTACTGTCATACCTGGTAAAGGTACTGTCATGACCTGGTAAAGGTGTATAATACTGTCATGACCTGGTAAAGGTACTGTCATGACCTGGTAAAGGTACTGTCATGACCTGGTAAAGGTGTATAGTACTGTCATGACCTGGTAAAGGTGTATAATACTGTCATGACCTGGTTAAGGTGTATAGTACTGTCATGACCTGGTAAAGGTGTATAGTACTGTCATGACCTGGTAAAGGTGTATAATACTGTCATGACCTGGTAAAGGTGTATAGTACTGTCATGACCTGGTAAAGGTGTATACTACTGTCATGACCTGGTAAAGGTGTATAATACTGTCATGACCTGATAAAGGTGTATAATACTGTCATGACCTGGTAAAGGTGTATACTACTGTCATGACCTGGTAAAGGTACTGTCATGACCTGATAAAGGTGTATAATACTGTCATGACCTGGTAAAGGTGTATAATACTGTCATGACCTGGTAAAGGTGTATAATACTGTCATGACCTGGTAAAGGTGTATAGTACTGTCATGACCTGGTAAAGGTGTATAATACTGTCATGACCTGGTAAAGGTGTATAGTACTGTCATGACCTGGTAAAGGTGTATAGTACTGTCATGACCTGGTAAAGGTACTGTCATGACCTGGTAAAGGTGTATAGTACTGTCATGACCTGGTAAAGGTAAACCTGGTGTATAGTACTGTCATGACCTGGTAAAGGTACTGTCATGACCTGGTACTGTCATGACCTGGTAAAGGTGTACTGTCATGACCTGGTAAAGGTGTATAGTACTGTCATGACCTGGTAAAGGTGTATAGTACTGTCATGACCTGGTAAAGGTACTGTCATGACCTGTCATAAAGGTACTGTCATAACCTGATAAAGGTGTATAATACTGTCATGACCTGGTAAAGGTACTGTCATGACCTGGTAAAGGTGTATAGTACTGTCATGACCTGGTAGAGGTGTATAATACTGTCATGACCTGGTAAAGGTGTATAGTACTGTCATGACCTGGTAAAGGTACTGTCATGACCTGGTAAAGGTGTATAGTAATGTCATGACCTGGTAAAGGTGTATAGTACTGTCATGACCTGGTAAAGGTGTATAATACTGTCATGACCTGGTAAAGGTGTATAGTACTGTCATGACCTGGTAAAGGTACTGTCATGACCTGGTAAAGGTGTATAATACTGTCATGACCTGGTAAAGGTGTATAATACTGTCATGACCTGGTAAAGGTGTATAATACTGTCATGACCTGGTAAAGGTGTATAGTACTGTCATGACCTGGTAAAGGTGTATAGTACTGTCATGACCTGGTAAAGGTGTATAATACTGTCATGACCTGGTAAAGGTACTGTCATGACCTGGTAAAGGTACTGTCATGACCTGGTAAAGGTACTGTCATGACCTGGTAAAGGTACTGTCATGACCTGGTAAAGGTGTATAATACTGTCATGACCTGGTAAAGGTGTATAATACTGTCATGACCTGGTAAAGGTGTATAATACTGTCCTGGTAAAGGTGACCATGACCTGGTAAAGGTGTATAATACTGTCATGACCTGGTAAAGGTGTATAATACTGTCATGACCTGGTAAAGGTGTATAATACTGTCATGACCTGGTAAAGGTGTATAATACTGTCATGACCTGGTAAAGGTGTATAATACTGTCATGACCTGGTAAAGGTACTGTCATGACCTGGTAAAGGTACTGTCATGACCTGGTAAAGGTGTATAATACTGTCATGACCTGGTAAAGGTGTATAATACTGTCATGACCTGGTAAAGGTACTGTCATGACCTGGTAAAGGTACTGTCATGACCTGGTAAAGGTGTATAATACTGTCATGACCTGGTAAAGGTGTATAGTACTGTCATGACCTGGTAAAGGTACTGTCATGACCTGGTAAAGGTACTGTCATGACCTGGTAAAGGTACTGTCATGACCTGGTAAAGGTACTGTCATGACCTGGTAAAGGTGTATACTACTGTCATGACCTGGTAAAGGTGTATAGTACTGTCATGACCTGGTAAAGGTGTATAGTACTGTCATGACATGGTAAAGGTGTATGTCAGGGCCACACAGTAAGTTGAAAGGAACAATCTTCCCCTTGAAGTTGTCAATATATTACCCATCAGCATGGCTGATAATATGGACACCTTCATGTTGATGATGTAGAAACAATGGCTCAGAAGGTCTTTGGAGGGAAGGTGAAACAGGAACGCTTGGTCGCGGATCTGTTTGGGTTGTCTTGCCAACCCATATGGTCATTGATGCATGACAGTGTCTATATTTGGCAAGACAGCACCAACAGATCTGGGACCAGGCTAGAAACAAGAGCTGAGTTTGTATGAAGCGCAGAACGACATTAATAAAAAGACAGACAGCTGACAAGTGGTGTCACGTTACGACCACACGGAACACAACAGAACGGAACCTTTGTGTCACAGTTATCCCCGTGGTGACCTTTAACCTGGAATGACCCTCGCATGGGGTCAACGTTCCAGAACCTTTAATCCACATAAAAAGAATCATTCTGTGTTCTGTTATATTATGTTTCCCCCTTCAGATTCAGAATCACTTTTGTGTTACATTTGAGCTAAAAATCAAACCAGATCTCTGTTGTAATGCATCGTATACAACAACAAATATCATGCTGATGATTCCTTGAGATTTATTAGAAATATTTCCTTTCGTTTTAGTTATAAAAGCAAACAGGGAACAGAATCTAACAGGGGGGGTTAGAATCTAACACGGGGAGGCAGAATCTAACACGGGGAGGCAGAATCTAACACGGGGGGCAGAATCTAACACGGGGGGAACAGAATCTAACACGGGGGGCAGAATCTAACACGGGGGGCAGAATCTAACACGGGGCGGGGGGGAACAGAATCTAACATGGGGAGGCAGAATCTAACACGGGGAGGCAGAATCTAACACGGGGAGGCAGAATCTAACACGGGGGAACAGAATCTAACACGGGGAGGCAGAATCTAACACGGGGGGCAGAATCTAACACGGGGCGGGGGGGAACAGAATCTAACACGGGGGGCAGAATCTAACACGGGGAGGCAGAATCTAACACGGGGAGGCAGAATCTAACACGGGGGAACAGAATCTAACACGGGGGGCAGAATCTAACACGGGGAGGCAGAATCTAACACGGGGAGGCAGAATCTAACACGGGGGAACAGAATCAGAAGAATCTAACACGGGGGGGCAGAATCTAACACGGGGAGGCAGAATCTAACACGGGGAGGCAGAATCTAACACGGGGAGGCAGAATCTAACACGGGGGAACAGAATCTAACACGAGGGGGGCAGAATCTAACACGGGGGGCAGAATCTAACACGGGGCGGGGGAACAGAATCTAACACGGGGGGCAGAATCTAACACGGGGAGGCAGAATCTAACACGGGGAGGCAGAATCTAACACGGGGGGGCAGAATCTAACACGGGAGGCAGAATCTAACACGGGAGGCAGAATCTAACACGGGGGAGGCAGAATCTAACACGGGGGAGGCAGAATCTAACATGGGGGGAACAGAATCTAACACGGGGAGGCAGAATCTAACACGGGGAGGCAGAATCTAACACGGGGAGGCAGAATCTAACACGGGGGGCAGAATCTAACACGGGGAGGCAGAATCTAACACGGGAGGCAGAATCTAACACGGGGAGGCAGAATCTAACACGGGGAGGCAGAATTTAACACGGGGGGCAGAATCTAACACGGGGGGGACAGATTCTAACACGGGGGGCAAGAATCTAACACGGGGGCAAGAATCTAACACGGGGGGGGCAGAATCTAACACGGGGGGACAGAATCTAACACGGGGAGGCAGAATCTAACACGGGGGGCAGAATCTAACACGGGGCGGGGGGAGCAGAATCTAACACGGGGCGGGGGAGCAGAATCTAACACGGGGCGGGGGAGGCAGAATCTAACACGGGGCGGGGGGAGGCAGAATCTAACACGGGGCGGGGGAGGCAGAATCTAACACGGGGGGGGCAGATTCTAACACGGGGGGCAAGAATCTAACACGGGGGGGCAGAATCTAACACGGGGGGGGGGCAGAATCTAACACGGGGAGGGCAGAATCTAAAACAACAACAGAATAGTTTTGATTTGGATGAAATGTTGTGAAATACGTTTGTCCTCTGGAACCCTGGGTCTCCAAGGTGAAACTCACCGTGCAGGTATTCTCAGACGTCATCCTCTCCTCGGTGTCATTCTGGAAGGACACACATCACAGGGAAGCACATTGATGACAGGGAAGACACAAGCCAACTGCTGCAGACAGTTTCTTTTCAGATGACTTTTACCCTGCTAACGGCGTGCCAAGAAACAGGATAATATGTACGGTCATTCATCTGATAGACACGTACAGTAGGAGGAACACTTTTCCACGGTCCAAATGGTTTATTTTCCTAATAGTTGGCTAATAATCTTTGTGTTTTGACCGATTGATTTTAGAGGAAAATATATTTGTTTGTAATAAAAATGTCATTGAAACTTTATTAAACGAGGCAAGTCAGTTAAGAATCAATTCTTATTTACAATGACGGCCTACACCGGCCAAACCCAAACCCAAACTTGGACGACGCTGGGCCAATTGTGCGCCGCCCTGTGGGACTCCCAATCACGGCTGGTTGTGATGCAGCCTGGAATCAAACCAGGGTCTGTAGTGACGCCTCAAACACTGAGATGCAGTGTTTTAGACCGCAGCTCCACTCCTACTTGTAATAGGAGTATTACTAGTGTTTTACTGGTTTAACAGAAGCACAGAAAACATTGGATTGAGTGTGTCACTTCATTGGTTATGACTCAACAGTTGGCACATTAGCAAGGCTTCTATTGAGCAATGCAAGGATGTGCAAGGATGTGTTACATCCTATTTAGCTGTGAGCCAGAAAAGAAAGTCGGGTGCTTTCCCATGAAGACATGAATTAACCCATGAAGACATGAATTAACCCATGAAGACATGAATTAACCCATGAAGACATGAATTAACCCATGAAGACATGAATTAACCCATGAAGACATGAATTAACCCATGAAGACATGAATTAAACCATGAAGACATGAATTAACCTATGAAGACATGAATTAACCCATGAATTAACCCATGAAGACATGAATTAACCCATGAAGACATGAATTAACCCATCATGAATTAACCCATGAAGACATGAATTAACCCATGAAGACATGAATTAACCCATGAAGACATGAATTAACCCATGAAGACATGAATTAACCCATGAATTAACCCATGAAGACATGAATTAACCCATGAAGACATGAATTAACCCATGAAGACATGAATTAACCCATGAAGACATGAATTAACCCATGAAGACATGAATTAACCCATCATGAATGAACCCATGAAGACATGAATGAACCTATGACGGTCCGTGAATTGTTGTAGTGTTTAAGGAACGCTGACCACATGCAGCTACACACAGAGCACAACACAACATCTATGGAACAACACAACACAACACAACATCTATGGAACAACACAACACAACACAACATCTATGGAACAACACAACGTTGGTGTCCCCAATGGAACCCTATCTGGCACCCTATGGGTCCTGGTCAACGGTAGTGTACTATAAAGGGAATAGGGTTCCATTTGGAAGGTACACAAAGGCTCTGTTCCAGTATCCATAGTAACATAGTTCTTAGAATAAAGCAGAGTATTGGGGGCGGGATTCTAAGAGGTAGACTAGTATGGACGTTAGAACACAGCCTAAAACTCTCAGCCTAAAACTCTCAGCCTAAAACTCTCAGCCTAAAACTCTCTAAATGCTTTCAACACAGGAAGCGTGAAAAGCATTTCTTCACACTTATTAAAAAAACATCAAGGTGAAGAAATAAAGGATGATGTGTCAACATGACATGCAAGAGGTGGAGAGGTGGTGTGATGACACATAGTGAGAAAAGAAAATGTACAGAAGTGATCCTGTAGTCAACACTGTCTTTTGTGTTTCTACGATAAGATTGAGAAAACAAACTGTTTTGCTCATCAAAGAGTTGATTTTGAAAGTATTTTATATTTAGTAGTTAGTAAAAAACAAAAGTGTTTTCAGGTTTGTTTCAAATCTGTCACGGTTCATTTCTGTCTGAGAAGTTGTGTTGAAAACATTTCAGAAAACATTTTCTGAAAACAAATGAACCAAGTCACAAAACGGAACCCAAAGGAAGCCAGTGTGAATAGTCATACGGACATCAGACTCTAAGTAGAGACTCATGTTACCTGTCATACAACCACAGACCATACAGGACTCTCACTTCACATCACAGAGCCAACACAGTTATATCCATCCACACACTGCAATGACATCAGACTCTAAGTAGAGACTCATGTTACCTGTCATACAACCACAGACCATACAGGACTCTCACTTCACATCACAGAGCCAACACAGTTATATCCATCCACACACTGCAAACACAGACAGTCGGCAACTTACTGGGTAAAACAGAAGGAGGAGTCTCTGGTAGGATGGCATGAAGCATGGGAACAGAACACAGTGGTAGACATGCTACACCAAGCACTGTGGAGTCGGCATGGCAGAACACACCAAGTGTGTAACACTGACATGCAGACATGCTACACCAAGCACTGTGTAACACTGTGTGAGTCGGCATGGCAGACATGCTACACCAAGCACTGTGTAACACTGTGTGAGTCGGCATGGCAGACATGCTACACCAAGCACTGTGTAACACTGTGTGAGTCGGCATGGCAGACATGCTACACCAAGCACTGTGTAACACTGTGTGAGTCAGCATGGCAGACATGCTACACCAAGCACTGTGTAACACTGTGTGAGTCGGCATGGCAGACATGCTACACCACACTGTGTAACAAGCACTGTGTAACACTGTGTGAGTCGGCATGGCAGACATGCTACACCAAGCACTGTGTAACACTGTGTGAGTCACATGGCAGACATGCTACACCAAGCACTGTGTAACACTGTGTGAGTCGGCATGGCAGACATGCTACACCAAGCACTGTGTAACACTGTGTGAGTCGGAGTGAACAGAAAGGTGACAAATATGCTGTGAAATACATCCTATGAAGGTTTTCAGGGGCTACATCCTGTATATGAAGAAATCCATCCTTTTTGGTTCTAATAAAAATAATTTTCCCTACAACTGTGGGCATGTGGTTAGGTGATAGGTGGTTAGGTGTTAGGTGATAGGTGGTTAGGTGATAGGTGGTTAGGTGTTAGGTGATAGGTGGTTAGGTGATAGGCGAATGACAAGGTGATGTGTATGGTGGTCAATTATATGGGACATCAGGTGGTTAGGTGATAGGTGGTTAGGTGATAGGTGGTTAGGTGATAGGTGGTTAGGTGATAGGTGGTTAGGTGATAGGTGGTTAGGTTATAGGTGGTTAGGTGATAAGTGGTTAGGTGATAGGTGGTTAGGTGATAGGTGGTTAGGTTATAGGTGGTTAGGTGATAAGTGGTTAGGTGATAGGTGGTTAGGTGATAGGTGGTTAGGTGATAAGTGGTTAGGTGATAGGTGGTTAGGTGATAGGTGGTTAGGTGATAGGTGGTTAGGTTATAGGTGGTTAGGTGATAAGTGGTTAGGTGATAGGTGGTTAGGTGATAGGTGGTTAGGTGATAGGTGGTTAGGTGATAGGTGGTTAGGTGATAGGTGATAGGTGGTTAGGTGATAGGCGAATGACAAGGTGATGTGTATGGTGGTCAATTATATGGGACATCAGTAGTAACTTGAAGTTATGTGATTGATTGATTGATTGATACCGGGACATCAGTAGTACCTTGAAGTTATGTGATTGATAGATTGATAGATAGATAGATAGATAGATAGATAGATAGATAGATAGATAGATAGATAGATAGATAGATAGATAGATAGATAGATAGATAGATAGATAGATAGATAGATAGATACCGGGACATCAGTAGTACCTTGAAGGTGGGGCTCATGGGACTGAAGGGGCTGAAGGACTCGTCTCCCTCAATGCTGGAAATGCTGAGGTTCTTCATCCTTCTCTCTGAAGCCGCCATCCTCCTACTCTCTATCCCGTCTTTCACCCTCTTCTTCTCCTCCTGCAGACGGACAAACTACATTAGAACAACACGCCCCTCTTCTTCTCCTCCTGCAGACAGAGAAATTACATTAGAACACACCCCTCTTCCTCTCCTCCTGTAGACAGAGAAACTACATTAGAACACACCCCTCTTCCTCTCCTCCTGTAGACAGAGAAACTACATTAGAACACACCCCTCTTCCTCTCCTCCTGCAGACGGAGAAATTACATTAGACCAACACACCCCTCTTCCTCTCCTCCTGTAGACGGAGAAACTACATTAGAACACACCCCTCTTCCTCTCCTCATGTAGACAGAGAAATTACATTAGAACAACACACCCCTCTTCCTCTCCTCCTGTAGACGGAGAAACTACATTAGAACACACCCCTCTTCCTCTCCTCCTGCAGACAGATAAATTACATTAGAACAACACACCCCTCTTCCTCTCCTCCTGTAGACGGAGAAACTACATTAGAACACACCCCTCTTCCTCTCCTCCTGTAGACAGAGAAACTACATTACAACACACCCCTCTTCCTCTCCTCCTGCAGACAGATAAATTACATTAGAACAACACACCCCTCTTCTTCTCCTCCTGTAGACAGAGAAACTACATCAGAACACACCCCTCTTCCTCTCCTCCCGCAGACAGAGGAACTACATTAGAACACAGCCCTCTTCCTTTCCTCCTGTAGACAGAGAAACTACATTAGAACAACACACCTCTCTTCCTCTCCTCCTGTAGACAGAGAAACTACATTAGAACACACCCCTCTTCCTCTCCTCCTGTAGACAGAGAAACTACATTAGAACACACCCCTCTTCTTCTCCTCCTGCCTCCTTCAGCCACCAATTGTGCAGGTTCTCCCACTTAAAAAGATGAGAGAGGCCTGTCATTTTCATCATAGGTACACTTCAACTATGACAGACAAAAAGAGAAGAAAACAAATCCAGACAATCACATTGTAGGATTTTTAATGATTTTAATTGCAAATTATGGTGGAAAATATGATGAAAATTACAGGCCTCTCTCATCTTTTTAAGTGGGAGAACTTGCACAATTGGTGGCTGACTAAATCATTTTTTGCCCCACTGTACATGAGCCTGAACTGACCTCTGTTGTGCATTATAATGCATTATAAAGCACATGTCAGAGCTCACAAGGTGTTAGAAAAGTGCTAACAATGCATTATGAAGAGGGTGTTCATAGGAAGTGTTACCAACATGCAGAGACATGCATATACACACACACAGATAGTGTACATACCAGTCTCAGAGTAGGAGTGCTGGTCTAGGATCTGACCCCCCTGTTCATTCATTATAACGGACCCAGGTCTCACCTCCTCCTGCTCCTGTCTGTGCTGCTCCTCTTTCTCTCTCTGGTGCTCCTCCTCCTCCCTGGCTCTGCGTTTCTCCTCTCTCCTGCGGTTCAACTCCTCCATCTCCTCCTGGTCCTCCTGCTGTCTCTGTCTCAGCTGTTCCAGGGTGCCCTGTCCCTGGCCTGGTGTCTTCTCTGTCTCCAGCTGCCCCCCGGGAACCTCTCCATCCACCTCCTCCTGTCTCTGCCCTCCCAAGCTGCCACTACGACTGGAGAGGAGAGGAGAGGAGAGGAGAGGAGAGGAGAGGAGAGGAGAGGGAGAGGAGAGGAGAGGAGAGGAGAGGAGAGGAGAGGAGAGGAGAGGACAGGAGAGGAGAGGAGAGGAGAGGACAGGAGAGGAGAGGAGAGGAGAGGAGAGGACAGGAGAGGAGAGGAGAGGAGAGGAGAGGAGAGGAGAGGAGAGGAGAGGAGAGGAGAGGAGAGGAGAGGAGAGGAGAGGAGAGGAGAGGAGAGGAGAGGAGAGGAGAGGATGAAAGTAAAGTCCATAGTTAGAGGACAGGTTGGAGGAAGCTGCTCCGTCTCTCACTATGATCAAACTGCATTATAAATGTAACACCTTCTAATATCTCCACTGCTGTAGTTATGAACTACTTTGGACAGTTCTCATCTTATCAATCCACAAGATTCCCTCAGTTTGCTTTGAAATGTTTACCTGTCTCCTTCAGTGACAAACAAGGAAGAAGTACGTATCTCGTCCATCTCTTTCGGTGTCTCATCCATCTCTTTCGGTGTCTCATCCATGTCTTTCTGTGTCTCATCCATGTCTTTCGGTGTCTCATCCATCTCTTTCGGTGTCTCATCCATCTCTTTCTGTGTCTCATCCATGTCTTTTGGTGTCTCGTCCAAGACTATCTGTGTCTCATCCATCTCTTTCTGCGTCTCATCCATGTCTTTTGGTGTCTCGTCCAAGACTATCTGTGTCTCAACCATGTCTTTAGGGGTGTCATCCATCTCTTTCTGTGTCTCCTCCATGACTATCTGTGTCTCAGTCATGACTATCTGTGTCTCAGCCATCTCTATCTGTGTCTCTAGCTGTGTCTCAGCCATGTCTTCCTGTGTCTCATCCAAGACTATCTGTGTCTCAGTCATGACTATCTGTGTCTCAGTCATGACTATCTGTGTCTCAGCCATGTCTTCCTGTGTCTCATCCAAGACTATCTGTGTCTCATCCATGTCTTTCGGGGTGTCATCCATCTCTTTCTGTGTCTCCTCCATGACTATCTGTGTCTCAGCCATCTCTATCTGTGTCTCAGCCATCTCTATCTGTGTCTCTAGCTGTGTCTCAGCCATGTCTTCCTGTGTCTCATCCAAGACTATCTGTGTCTCATCGATGACTATCTGTGTCTCAGCCATGTCTATCTGTGTCTCTAGCTGTGTCTCAACACCCGATAGTAGCTCACTCTTAAGGCTTGGTTAAATTAAGGAAGGATGTTGAGCCCATACAGGAAGTGATGAGAGTCACTGATCTTGTCATGCCTCTTTTTCAGTTCAGTATGAAGTAGGAACTGATAGATGCTTTACAGAAGTTATTATTCTCTCTCTACAAGCGATCACCCATACATTTTAATTTGATCGCCGTGTTGCAGGAGAGCTTTAAATGTAAAACGTCTAGTTTATTTGAGGTTTAAAAAGGCTTCTGAAGTTTGTCATTTCCCCTTAACAATTTCAGACTTGATTTATCCTTACGAATGATGTATCAACCTCTTCAAAAATGTCCATTAATAATAATCCACTCTATAATTCACATTTCCTGTTGCTGCGGGATTATTTTCCTGCTGTAGAAAACTGGCTCAAATGAAGATCCTCCATCTGTAGCAGGAAGATAAGACTGAAACCAAGGAAACTATAAATAAAGAAACTCAGACAGCTTCAGTCTTTGAGTTCTCCTCCTCTTTAAATTGAATTTGGACATTAAAATAGTGGGATCTGGCCCCAG
Source organism: Oncorhynchus gorbuscha (assembly GCF_021184085.1). NCBI lineage: Eukaryota > Metazoa > Chordata > Actinopteri > Salmoniformes > Salmonidae > Oncorhynchus > Oncorhynchus gorbuscha. The sequence goes on along the minus strand of NW_025746251.1, from coordinate 1,370 downwards.
TCTGAATCGGTGTCCAAAATGGCACCCTATTCCCTTGATAGTGCACTACTTTAGGCCAGACATATATAACTCTATTCCCTTTATAGTGCACTATTTTAGGCCAGCCAAATGGCACCCTATTCCCATTATAGTGGACTACTTTAGACCAACCAAATGGCACCCTATTCCTGTTATAGTGCACTACCTTAGGCCAGCCAAATGGCACCCTATTCCCGTTATAGTGCACTACCTTTGGCCAGCCAAATGGCACCCTATTCCTCTTATAGTGCACTACTTAATACCAGACAAATGACACCCTATTCCCGTTATAGTGCACTACTTTAGACCAACCAAATGGCACCCTATTCCTGTTATAGTGCACTACTTTAGACCAGACAAATAGAACACTATTCCCTTTATAGGGCACTACTTTAGACCAGACAAATATAACACTATTCCCTTTATAGGGCACTACTTTAGACCAGACAAATAGAACACTATTCCCTTTATAGGGCACTACTTTAGACCAGACAAATAGAACACTATTCCCTTTATAGGGCACTACTTTAGACCAGACAAATAGAACACTATTCCCTTTATAGGGCACTACTTTAGACCAGACAAATAGAACACTATCCCCTTTATAGGGCACTACTTTAGACCAGACAAATAGAACACTATTCCCTTTATAGGGCACTACTTTAGACCGGACAATTAGAACACTATTCCCTTTATAGGGCACTACTTTAGGCCAGACAAATAGAACACTATCCCCTTTATAGGGCACTACTTTAGACCAGACAAATAGAACACTATTCCCTTTATAGTGCACTACTTTAGGCCAGCCAAATGGCACCCTATTCCTGTTATAGTGCACTACTTTCGGCCAGCCAAATGGCACCCTATTCCCTTGATAGTGCACTACTTTAGACCAGCCAAATGGCACCCTATTCCCATTATAGTGCACTACTTTAGACCAGCCAAATGGCACCCTAATCCCTTTATAGTGCACTACCTTTGGCCAGCCAAATGGCACCCTATTCCTCTTATAGTGCACTACTTTCGGCCAGCCAAATGGCACCCTATTCCCATTATTGTGCACTACTTCAGGCCAGCCAAATGGCACCCTATTCCTCTTATAGTGCACTACTTTATACCAGACAAATGGCACCCTATTCCCATATAGTGCACTACTTTAGACCAGCTAAATGTTACCCCTTTCCCATTATAGTGCACTACTTTAGGCCAGCCAAATGGCACCCTATTCCCTTGATAGTGCACTACTTTAGACCAGCCAAATGGCACCCTATTCCCATTATAGTGCACTACTTTAGACCAGCCAAATGGCACCCTAATCCCTTTATAGTGCACTACTTTAGACCAGCCAAATG
>NW_025746250.1:12500-141026 GCF_021184085.1 Oncorhynchus gorbuscha | reverse complement strand
CTATATCTGACTACATGATAACATGTCCTAGTCCTATATCAGACTACATGATAACATATCCTAGCATTATCTACTAAGTTCAATACATTGCTATACATTTAAATACAATACAGTGTTTCCTGACCCCTCCTGTCTCAGCCTCCAGTATTTATGCTGCAGTAGTTTGTGTCGGGGGGCTGGGGTCAGTTTGTTATATCTGGAGTACTTCTCCTGTCCTATTCGGTGTCCTGTGTTAATCTAAGTGTGCGTTCTCTAATTCTCCCCTTCTCCCTTTCTCTCTCTCTCGGAGGACCTGAGCCCTAGGACCGTGCCCCAGGACTACCTGACATGACTCCTTGCTGTCCCCAGTCCACCTGACCGTGCTGCTGCTCCAGTTTCAACAGTTCTGCCTTATTATTATTCGACCATGCTGGTCATTTATGAACATTTGAACATCTTGGCCATGTTCTGTTATAATCGCCACCCGGCACAGCCAGAAGAGGACTGGGGTTTCTAGGTTTCTAGGACTCTAGGTTTCTTCCTAGGTTTTGGCCTTTCTAGGGAGTTTTTCCTAGCCACCGTGTTTCTACACCTGCATTGCTTGCTGTTTGGGGTTTTAGGCTGGGTTTCTGTACAGCACTTTGAGATATCAGCTGATGTACGAAGGGCTATATAAATACATTTGATTTGATTGTTAAATTATGTTTTAATGTCTGGATTCCGTGTTACCGTCCAGATTTTCCATAACTCAGATGTTCAAGGCCCTACATCGGTCTCTATACTAAGGTATATAGGGGAGTGTGTTTGACGGCTTGCACATCTGCCTCTATTGTCAACTTGTTCTCTCTCTCCACTTATTAGAAGTGTAATCAACTTTAGCATCATTATTAGAGGGGTTGTACTTCCAGGCAGAGTCACTGCAACTATATTTAGCAGCAGCAGAGCCACATTTGGGCTAATTGAGCCCTGCTGGTGAAGTCACCGCTATACAAGGAGCAGAGGGGGAAGTGATGCGGACCCCCCCCCTCCTCCCAGCCTCCCCCTGCAGTCCCTCCCTGGGCTCTCTCTCTCTCTGGGGTGAGTCAGGGTCCAGAGGGGAGACTTGTCTGATGGGGTTATGGTTGACTGAAACACCACTATGTTTGATCTCCATCCAGAGAGAAACGGAGAGAGTTCAGACCTACATGGAGTGTTGTACCTTTCCACCATTGTTTATTATCTTTATGTCAATAAAATCCAGTTGCCTATTTTGATAGGACCCATGTCTGCATGGAGATGGGAGAATGTTGCCCCTTGCCTTCACATTCCGTGTCAACCTATTTCAGGCAGCGTCACATCCACTTCCTAGCTGACTTGGCCAAGTCTCCGGCTAACTATTGTTGTTGAGACTATTGTTGTCAGACAGTTTTTGATAGTGAGAGGACTTGGCTAGAGCATATAGATTCCAGGATAAGGCTTCCCCAGTTCTTTGAGACAGACCATTCTAGCGCAGGCTTCTATTCAGCAGAGTCAGATGAGGCCAGCAGGACGCTACGCTAACCTTAATCAACTGTACCATCTAACAGAAACATAACAGCAGCATTAGCACAAACATAACGATGATGATTATTAAAATTACCCCAGTCAGAATATCTAACAGAGACGTTACTGTACATTAGTTAGCAGGTTAGCGTCAGCAGGCTAGCCTAGTGCTAGCTACTGGGAGAGAACACAGTCAGCAGATTAGCATCAGCAGGCTAGCCTAGTGCTAGCTACTGGGAGAGAACACAGTCAGCAGATTAGCATCAGCAGGCTAGCCTAGTGCTAGCTACTGGGAGAGAACACAGTCAGCAGATTAGCATCAGCAGGCTAGCCTAGTGCTAGCTACTGGGAGAGAACACAGTCAGCAGGTTAGCATCAGCAGGCTAGCCTAGTGCTAGCTACTGGGAGAGAACACATTCAGCAGCAGATTAGCATCAGCAGGCTAGCCTAGTGCTAGCTACTGGGAGAGAATATATAGTCTACACACCAATGGAGCCTGAAGCGTGAGGTCTGAGTGGGTCTGTGTGTGTGTGTGTGTGTGTGTGTGAGTGGGTCTGAGTGTGTGTGTGTGTGTGTGGTCTGGGTCTAGTGTGTGTGTGTGGGTGAGTGGGTGTGTGTGTGTGTGTGTGTGTGTGTGTGTGTGTGTGTGTGTGTGTGTGTGTGTGTGTGTGTGTGTGTGTGTGTGTGTGTGTGTGTGTGTGTGTGTGTGTGTGTGAGAAAGTTTGTAGAGTGACAATGTGGGACACTCCACATCTGTCATTAGGCCTGGGTGAGGTGTTGCTGTGCCTGGCAGGCCACGGTGTCATGCCTGGGCGAGGTGTTGCTGTGCCCAGCAGGCCACAGTGTCATGCCTGGGCGAGGTGTTGCTGTGCCCAGCAGGCCACAGTGTCATGCCTGGGCGAGGTGTTGCTGTGCCCGGCAGGCCACAGTGTCATGCCTGGGTGAGGTGTTGCTGTGCCCGGCAGGCCACAGTGTCATGCCTGGGCGAGGTGTTGCTGTGCCCGGCAGGCCACAGTGTCATGCCTGGGTCAGGTGTTGCTGTGCCCGGCAGGCCACAGTGTTGGGCCTGGGTCAGGTGTTGCTGTGCCCAGCAGGCCACAGTGTTGGGCCTGGGTCAGGTGTTGCTGTGCCCAGCAGGCCACAGTGTTGGGCCTGGGTCAGGTGTTGCTGTGCCCAGCAGGCCACAGTGTTGGGCCTGGGTCAGGTGTTGCTGTGCCCAGCAGGCCACAGTGTTGGGCCTGGGTCAGGTGTTGCTGTGCCCAGCAGGCCACAGTGTTGGGCCTGGGTCAGGTGTTGCTGTGCCCAGCAGGCCACAGTGTTGGGCCTGGGTCAGGTGTTGCTGTGCCCAGCAGGCCACAGTGTTGGGCCTGGGTCAGGTGTTGCTGTGCCCAGCAGGCCACAGTGTTGGGCCTGGGTCAGGTGTTGCTGTACCCAAGCAGGCCACAGTGAGAACATGCCGAGTGTGAAGTGATGACTGGAGACTCTCAGAACTCACACACATTGTACTACTGGAGTATAACCAACCCAGAGCTTGGAACATTCTCTCTCCACACATCTGCTTCAATGGAAAATCACTGAGCTACAGCAGAACGTGTTTGAGTGACTGTGTAAGTGCGTTGGCCTAAGCCCACACAAGCCCACACACCACAGCAGTAAAAAAAGACTGTTCATCACTAGCTAAAATCTTGTTTCCCTAATCGCCCTAAAAACCTGGGAGGCGGAAACAGGGTAGAGCGAGAAGACCAATTACTGACGTCCCCATAGGTCCCCATCAACACGCACAGGGCAGAGGAGGAAGTGCAGTGCTCTGCTTAATTATCCACCTCCTTCTCTCCAGCACAGCTCCCAGCAGCCCCGGGACCAGGAACAAAACAGAACATACTCGGTAGAGGAAAAAAAAGAGAAACTTTGTTCTGACTTGACATTATAGCCAAGATGACCTCCGTTAGATAACTATCCTAGTAGTCTCAGTAGTTACTGTCCTGAGTCAGGGTCTCTCCTTACATCAGCAAATCAGTAGGGGACCACGCCTCAGCCTGCTGGACAAGTGTGTGTGTGTGTGTGAGAGACAGATTTTCCACTGAGGTCTACAGTCAAAGGCAGGTCTGTAGAGCTACTGTATACCACTTGGCAGAGTAGCAGGGGGCACAGGAAGGATGTGTGTGTGTGTGTGTGTGTGTGTGTGTGTGTGTGTGTGTGTGTGTGTGTGTGTGTGTGTGTGTGTGTGTGTGTGTGTGTGTGTGTGTGTGTGTGTGTGTGTGTGTGTGTGAACCTCAATCTGTGTGTTAGTGAAGGGTCGTTCACAGCGCTCAGTGCCAGCCAGGCCACAGGAAACACCTGTGGATGTACTGTAGTAGAGGGCGTTTTCTGGTGTGACGTGATATTCTGCCGTCCGACACCACTTCCTGTCTGGTCAGCTCCACAGCAAAGTGACTAGATTCTCAGCACCTCGTCACATGCCCTCTCACGACATACTATAGCACCAAGGTTTTCGTTAGCCAGTAACAGACGGATTTTGCCCCCCCCCCCCCCCCCCCCACCCAAAATGTAAACGCTAATAAATGAAATTTGCACCGGCCAATTGTCCAGGAGAAGAAACAACGTCCCATAGCGAAATAAGGCCTTTTAGGTCATTCAGTGATGGAAATACAGTTGATCACACCAGTCATCCTATTTCACAACAAAGCCACCTTCACTCATGCTGCCAAACATACCCATGTAAAACTGACCATCCTACCGATCCTCGACTTCGGCGATGTCATTTACAAAATAGCCTCCAACCCTCTACTCAATAAATTGGATGCGGCCTATCACAGTGCCATCTGTTTTGTCATCAAAGCCCCATATACTACCCACCACTGTGACCTGTACTCTCTCGTTGGCTGGCCCTCGCTTCATACTTGTCGCCAAACCCACTGGCTCCAGGTCATCTACAAGACCCTACTAGGTAAAGTCCCCCCTTATCTCAGCTCGCTGGTCACCTGTAGCACGCGCTCCAGCAGGTATATCTCTGGTCACCCCCAAAACCAATTCTTCCTTTGGCTGCCTCTCCTTCCAGTTCTCTGCTGCCAATGACTGGAACGAACTACAAAAATCTTTGAAACACTTATCTCCCTCACTAGCTTTAAGCACCAGCTGTCAGAGAAGCTCACAGATTACTGCACCTGTACATAGCCCATCTATAATTTAGCCCAAACAACTACCTCTCCCCCTACTGTATTTATTTATTTATTTTGCTCCTTTGCACCCCATTATTTCTCTCTACTTTGCACATTCTTCCACTGCAAATCAACCATTCCAGTGTTTTACTTGCTATATTGTATTTACTTCACCACCATGGCCTAGTTATTGCCTTTACCTCCCTTATCTCACCTCATTTGCTCACATTCTATATAGACTTATATTTCTACTGTATTATTGACTGTGTTTGTTTTACTCCATGTGTTGTTGTGTGTCGAACTGCTTTGCTTTATCTTGGCACGGTCGCAACTGTAAATGAGAACTTGCTCTCAACTTAAGTACCTGGTTAAATAAAGGTGAAATCATTTGTTTTTTGTATTTTTTTATAACAAAGTGAAAACAGATTTTTAGAAATGATTGCAAATGTCTTAAAAAATATATAAATATATATTTAAGTATTCTGCCCCTTTGCTATGAGACTGGAAACTGACTTGAGGTGCATCCTGTTTCCATTTATCATCCTTGAGATGTTTCTACAACTTTTCAATTTCATTTGACTGGCCTTGATTTGGAAAGGCACCCACCTGCCTAGAAGGTCCCACAGTTGACAGTACATGTCAGAGCAAAAACCAAGTCATGAAGTGGAAGGACTTGACTGTTGAACTCCGAGACAATATTCTTTCTAGACACAAACCTGGGGAAGAGAACCAAAAAATGTCTGCAGCATTGAAGGTTGCCAAGAACACAGTGGCCTCCATCATTATTAAATGGAAGAAGTTTGGAACCACCAAGACTCTTCCTAGAGCTGGCTGCACGGCCAAACTCAGCAATTGGCAGGAGAAGGGCCTTGGTCCGGGAGGTGACCAAGAACCCGATGGTCACTGACAAGAGCGCCAGAGTTCCTCTGTGGAGATGGGAGAACTTTCCAGAAGGACAACCATCTCTGCAGCACTCCACCAATCAGACCTTTATGGTAGAGTGGCCAGACAGAAACCACTCCTCAGTGAAAGGCACATGACAACCCACTTGGAGTTTGCCAAAAGGCTCCTAAAGGACTCTCAGACCATGAGAAACAAGATTCTCTGGTCTGATGAAACCAAGATTCAACTCTTTGGCCTGAATGCCACGTCTGGAGGAAACCTGGCACAATCCCTACAGTGAATCATGCCGTGGGGATGTTTTTCAGCGGCAGGGACTGGGGGACTTGTCAGGATCTAGGGAAAGATGAACAGAGCGAAGTACAGAGAGATCCTTGATGAAAACCTGCTCCAGATCGCTCAGGACCTCAGACTGGGGCCAAGGTTTTACCATCCAACAGGACAACGACCCTAAGCACACAAAGACTGTGAATGTCCTTGAGTGGCCAAGCCAGAACCCGGACTTAAACCCGATCGAACATTTATGGAGAAACGTGAAAATAGTTATGTAAATATATTTTTGATTTTTATAAATTTGCAAAAATGTATAAAAACATGTTTTTGCTTTGCCATTAGAGCATATTGTGTGTAGACATTTAACATTTAAGTCATTTAGCAGACGCTCTTATCCAGAGCGACTTACAAATTGGTGCATTCACCTTATGACATCCAGTGGAACAGCCACTTTACAATAGTGCATCTAAATCTATTAAGGGAGGGGGGGGGGTGGGTGAGAAGGATTACTTTATCCTATCCTAGGTATTCCTAGGGAAGGAAAAAACTATTGAATCCATTTTAGAATAAGGCTGTAACGTTCCAAAATGTGGAAAAAGTCGAGGGGCCTCAATACTTTCCGAATGCATTGTACACATGCTTAGACCTACACACCAACCTACATCGGCATTCTGGCACACACATTCCTACTTCCTTTCACATACACCGTCTCACTCAAGCATGCACAAACACACATATCCCCCCGACACACACACCCCCACATGCATATCCCCCTTTTTACGTGTGTCGTTTCTGCAAATATATACCCAACCCCTCTTTACACTGCTGCTACTCTCCGTTCATCATATCATACATGCATAGTCATTTTAACCATATCTACATACTACCTCAATCAGCCTGACTAACCGGTGCCTGTATACAGCCCCTCTCCTGTATACAGCCCCTCTCCTGTATACAGCCCCTCTCCTGTATACAGCCCCTCTCCTGTATACAGCCCCTCTCCTGTATACAGCCCCTCTCCTGTATACAGCCCCTCTCCTGTATACAGCCCCTCTCCTGTATACAGCCCCTCTCCTGTATACAGCCCCTCTCCTGTATACAGCCCCTCTCCTGTATACAGCCCCTCTCCTGTATACAGCCCCTCTCCTGTATACAGCCCCTCTCCTGTATACAGCCCCTCTCCTACAGCCCCTCCTGTATACAGCCTCTCCTGTATACAGCCCCTCTCCTGTATACAGCCCCTCTCCTGTATACAGCCCCTCTCCTGTATACAGCCCCTCTCCTGTATACAGCCCCTCTCCTGTATACAGCCCCTCTCCTGTATACAGCCTCTCCTGTATACAGCCTCTCCTGTATACAGCCTCTCCTGTATACAGCCTCTCCTGTATACAGCCTCTCCTGTATACAGCCTCTCCTGTATACAGCCTCTCCTGTATACAGCCTCTCCTGTATACAGCCTCTCCTGTATACAGCCTCTCCTGTATACAGCCTCTCCTGTATACAGCCTCTACTGTATACAGCCTCTACTGTATACAGCCTCTACTGTTATTTTTCACTGTCTTTTTACTGTACCTGTTCTGCACTATTGGTTAGACCTGTTGTGGTTGGCGCACGTGACAAATCAACTTTGATTTGATGTTGACGGGAGTGCGTTTCTGCATGTTGACGGGAGTGCGTTTCTGCATGTTGACGGGAGTGCGTTTCTGCATGTTGACGGGAGTGCGTTTCTGCATGTTGACGGGAGTGCGTTTCTGCATGTTGACGGGAGTGCGTTTCTGCATGTTGACGGGAGTGCGTTTCTGCATGTTGACAGGAGTGCGTTTCTACAAAGGTAAGCAGGTTTTGACAGGAGAGAAGGGGTGAATAGGAGAGATTAAGTTAAAACACCTGACAAAAATCCACTAAACTCCTGGATAAAGGATTTAGATTGGAATAAGGGAAGCATTGTTCCAGAACCATCCTGTTGAATCCTACTGCTCCCTGGACTTCCTGCTTTCACCTAAGTAAGCATTTCACAGTAAAGTCTACACTTGTTGTATTCAGCATTTCACGGTAAAGTCTACACTTGTTGTATTCAGCATTTCACGGTAAAGTCTACACTTGTTGTATTCAGCATTTCACGGTAAAGTCTACACTTGCATGTATTCAGCATTTCACATGTAAAGTCTACACTTGTTGTTTCTGCATTTCACGGGAGTAAAGTCTTTCTATTCAGCATTTGTAAAGGACTTGCTGTATTCAGCATGTTCACCTGTAAAGTTTCTACATGTTAAACTGCTGTATTCAGCATTTCACCGTAAAGTCTACACTTGCTGTATTCAGGTTTTCACAGGTAAAGTCTACACTTGCTGTATTCAGCATTTCACGGTAAAACACCTGTATTCAAAATTTCACGGTAAAGTCTCCTGGATTCAGCATTTCACGGTAAAGTCTACACTTGTTGTAAGCATTTCAGTAAAGTCCACTGTTGTATTCAGCATTTCACTGGACTTCCTGTTGTATTCAGCATTTCACATTTCACGGTAAAGTCTACACTTGTTGTATTCAGTAAAGTCTACACTTGTTGTATTCAGCATTTCACACTTGTTGGTAAAGTCTACACTTGTTGTATTCAGCATTTCACGGTAAAGTCTACACTTGTTGTATTCAGCATTTCACGGTAAAGTCTACACTTGTTGTATTCAGCATTTCACGGTAAAGTCTACACTTGTTGTATTCAGCATTTCACGGTAAAGTCTACACTTGTTGTATTCAGCATTTCACCGTAAAGTCTACACTTGTTGTATTCAGCATTTCACCGTAAAGTCTACACTTGTTGTATTCAGCATTTCACGGTAAAGTCTACACTTGCTGTATTCAGCATTTCACGGTAAAGTCTACACTTGTTGTATTCAGCATTTCACGGTAAAGTCTACACTTGTTGTATTCAGCATTTCACGGTAAAGTCTACACTTGCTGTATTCAGCATTTCACGGTAAAGTCTACACTTGTTGTATTCAGCGCATGTGGCAAATACAATTTGATTTGACTATTAAATCACACTGTTGACTGAAAAAGTATAACGTCCCTGAAGATCTGCGAAGTTCTTCTGTGTGTGGTGTGTGGTGTGTGTGTGTGTGTCAGAGTCATTAGAAGGGCCATCGCAGCAGGAGGTGAGGCCAGAAGCATTCATGACCTCTATGCTCCAGGAATGTACTGCAAGAGGCAACATAAAACAAAGGAATGTTGTTGGTGTGTTTGTAAGAAAAAGACACGCAGGGCAAAGTGTTCCATTATTGAGCCAGCAGACAAGAGCAGAGAGCACACCACTCAACTACAGGCCTGTTTACAGACAGACTTACACACACACAGAGAGCACACCACTCAACTACAGGCCTGTTTACAGACAGACTTACACACAGAGAGCAGAGAGCACACCACTCAACTACAGGCCTGGTTACAGACAGACTTACACACAGAGAGCAGAGAGCACACCACTCAACTACAGGCCTGGTTACAGACAGACTTACACACACACAGAGAGCACACCACTCAACTACAGGCCTGGTTACAGACAGACTTACACACAGAGAGCAGAGAGCACACCACTCACACAGAGACAGCAGAGAGCACACCACTCAACTACAGGCCTGGTTACAGACAGACTTACAGACAGACTTACAGGCCACAGACAGACTTAACACACACAGAGAGCAGAGAGCACACCACTCAACTACAGGCCTGGTTACAGACAGACTTACACACAGAGAGCAGAGAGCACACCACTCAACTACAGGCCTGGTTACAGACAGACTTACACACAGAGAGCAGAGAGCACACCACTCAACTACAGGCCTGGTTACAGACAGACTTACACACAGAGAGCAGAGAGCACACCACTCAACTACAGGCCTGGTTACAGACAGACTTACACACAGAGAGCAGAGAGCACACCACTCAACTACAGGCCTGGTTACAGACAGACTTACACACACACAGAGAGCAGAGAGCACACCACTCAACTACAGGCACACCACTCAACTCAACTACAGGCCTGGTTACAGACAGACTTACACACAGAGAGCAGAGAGCACACCACTCAACTACAGGCCTGGTTACAGACAGACTTACACACACACACAGAGAGCACACCACTCAACTACAGGCCTGGTTACAGACAGACTTAACACACACACACAAGTTTGAACACACTTAATCATTCAAGGGTTTTTCTTAATTTGTACTATTTTCTACATTGTAGTATAATACTGAAGACATCAAAACTATGAAATAACACATATGGAATCATTAAGTAACTTTAAAAAAAAGTGTAGAACAAATCAAAGTATATCTGAGATTCTTCAAAGAAGCCACCATTTGCCTTTGCACACTATTGGCATTCTCTCAACCAGCTTTGTGAGGTAATCACCTGGAATGCACTTCAATTAACAGGTGTGCCTTGTTAAAAGTTAATTTGTGGCATTTCTTTCCTTCTTAATGCGTTTGAGCCAATCAGTTGTGTTGTGACATGGTAGGGGTGGTTTACAGAAGACAGCCCTATTGGGTGAAATACCCAAGTACATATTATGTCAAGAACAGCTCAAATAAGCAAAGAGAAATGACAGTCCATCATTACTTGAAGACATGAAGGTCAGTGAACAGATTTTTTGGGGTTACTACTTGATTCCATGAGGGTTACTTCATAGTTATGATGTCGTCACTAGTATTCTACAATGAAGAACAGAGTCAAAAATAAAGAAAACCCTAGAATGAGTAGGTGTGTCCAAACTTTTGACTGGTACTGTGTGTGTGTGTGTGTGTGTGTGTGTGTGTGTGTGTGTGTGTGTGTGTGTGTGTGTGTGTGTGTGTGTGTGTGTGTGTGTGTGTGTGTGTGTGTGTGTGTGTGTGTGTGTGTGTGTGTGTGTGTGTGTGTGTAAATAAATGTGAGTGAGTGAGATACATACAGAGAAGAGGTAAGAAGAGTTACACAGGCTAGGCTATCATTGACAGGGGTTAAAGGTTAGAATGGTCACATGACAGTGGACTGGAGGGGCAACACTATGAGGAAAGGGAACCTTCAGCAGACAGACTTTATAGCTTCCTCTCTAAGCTGGGACCAGCTAGTGTGAGGAGTCCACAGTGGACTGGAGGGGCAACACTATGAGGAAAGGGAACCTTCAGCAGACAGACTTTATAGCTTCCTCTCTAAGCTGGGACCAGCTAGTGTGAGGAGTCCACAGTGGACTGGAGGGGCAACACTATGAGGAAAGGGAACCTTCAGCAGACAGACTTTATAGCTTCCTCTCTAAGCTGGGACCAGCTAGTGTGAGGAGTCCACAGTGGACTGGAGGGGCAACACTATGAGGAAAGGGAACCTTCAGCAGACAGACTTTATAGCTTCCTCTCTAAGCTGGGACCAGCTAGTGTGAGGAGTCCACAGTGGACTGGAGGGGCAACACTATGAGGAAAGGGAACCTTCAGCAGACAGACTTTATAGCTTCCTCTCTAAGCTGGGACCAGCTAGTGTGAGGAGTCCACAGTGGACTGGAGGGGCAACACTATGAGGAAAGGGAACCTTCAGCAGACAGACTTTATAGCTTCCTCTCTAAGCTGGGACCAGCTAGTGTGAGGAGTCCACAGTGGACTGGAGGGGCAACACTATGAGGAAAGGGAACCTTCAGCAGACAGACTTTATAGCTTCCTCTCTAAGCTGGGACCAGCTAGTGTGAGGAGTCCACAGTGGACTGGAGGGGCAACACTATGAGGAAAGGGAACCTTCAGCAGACAGACTTTATAGCTTCCTCTCTAAGCTGGGACCAGCTAGTGTGAGGAGTCCACAGTGGACTGGAGGGGCAACACTATGAGGAAAGGAACCTTCAGCAGACAGACTTTAAAGCTTCCTCTCAGGTCTAGGATGGGACCAGCTAGTGTGAGGAGTCCACATGGACTGGAGGGCAACACTATGAGGAAAGGGAACCTTCAGCAGACAGACTTTATAGAAGCTGGGACCAGCTACAGAGTCCACAGTGGACTGGAGGGGCAACACTTGAGGAAAGGGAATCTTCTCAGATAGACTATAGCTTCCCTCTAAGCTGGGACCAGCTAGTGTGAGAGTCCACTAAATATCCACTGGACTGAATTAAGGGGCAACACTATATACCATCTAAGGAAAGGAAGTCTATACTCTCAATATCCACTCAGGCTTCCTCTAAATGGGACCACAGTAGTATACAGTGGACTAAATATACCATCTAAATATCCACTCAGCTCAGGTCTGAGGAGTCCACAGTGGACTGGAGGGGCAACACTTGAAAAGGGAACCATCTAAATAGCTTCCTCTCTAAGCTGGGACCAGCTAGTGTGAGGAGTCCACAGACTGGAGCAAATTAAATATACCATCTAAATATCCAGCTGGGACCAGTAGGTCTAGAGTCCACAGTGGACTGGAGGGGCAAACTATGAGGAAAGGGAACCTTCAGCTAAACTATAGCTTCCTCTCAGCTGGGACCAGCTAGTCTATACAGTGGACTGGACAGAAAGGAGGAATGAGCAGCACAGGAAAAGAGGATGAATGTGTGTCAACATTTTCTCAGTCAGGTCTATACAGTAGAAGTTAGTCACAATACCACAGCGGTGCAGGGCTTTAAATATCTTCACTCCTTCAGGTCTATACAGTAGAATTAAATATACCATCTAAATATCCACTCAGTCAGGTCTATACAGTAGAATTAAATATACCATCTAAATATCCACTCAGTCAGGTCTATACAGTAGAATTAAATATACCATCTAAATATCCACTCAGTCAGGTCTATACAGTAGAATATAGGTAAATATCCACTCAGTCAGGTCTATACAGTAGAATATAGGTAAATATCCACTCAGTCAGGTCTATACAGTAGAATATAGGTAAATATCCACTCAGTCAGTATAGGAGGGAAACAGAGTGAGGAGGAGAGGGAGCAGCAGTGTGCAGTTCTAGACTGACAGACTGACAGACAGACAGACAGACAGACAAAGCCCCAGGCAATAAACACATACACTCTAACACACAGCATCAGTAGGTGTGCTATTGTGTTTGAGAAGAAATGAATGAACTCCTGAGAGGACACACTGGCCCAGAAATCAAAGCAGTGCTGAAAAGAACAGGAGGAAGAGGGTGCTGGAGGTCCCACAGACCGTCTCTAATGACCTGGTCCCCTCTATCTCCTTCCCTCCATCTCCCTCATTCCCTTGTCAAATAGATGACCCCTACTGTACTCTGTCCTCAGACTAGGTCAACAAACATCCAAACAGACCTCAGCCTAGTCACCCATTAATCTATTAATACACTTTAGTGAATCAGTTCACATCCCTCCATGTCAGCCTCTCTGATCACGAGGAAACACAAAGCAGCACGGGGCAAGTGGTCAGACAGACAGAAGCATTACAGCATCACTTCCTGTGGATTAGAATCCGTGCAGCTCCAACAGGCTCTGGGACGGTTCTAACTTTATGGGTCAGCTTTGATCCCACTAAAGCTTTCAACGACACGCTGTGACGTTCACACACACTGAAATCTAATCACTCGCACAGCGGAAATAGCGTAAAACTTCAATTCAAACGCAGTCTCAAATAGCCACCTGTCCCTTTTAATAGCCGGGTATCTGCACACATTTCAGCAAATAAACACCTGTTGTTTCCAGAGGGGGTATCCTACGAAGCTTCATCTACCCTGGGTCTTCTAAAGCTCACCAGCTTCAGTTAGCTTCACATTCCAGCTCAGGCTTCATCAGTACCACGACAGTGGGTATTTATCCACCTGCTGCGAACTCTAGCAGGCATGTAAACACACAACTCTTCATTGAAACAATACTGGACAATCAATCCACGGTCGAGTCAGTCACATTTTTATTTGTGCCAAAATCCAAATGAAAGAAAAGTTAACTTGCAGATTCAGCAGGTTATGGTGTGAAATAGGCTTTTAGAAGTTCCATATTGATTTGATTACATATCATTAATGCTGCTTTTGGTTTGCTTATCAATGCACAAGCAACTTTTCCCTCACTCCTTATTGATATACAGGATAAACCGAGTGTACAAAACATTAACAACACTTTCCATGATAGACTGAACAGGTGGATCCAGGTGAAAGATATGATCCCTTATTGACCTAGGATAGGATAAGTAATCCCTCTCACCCCCCCCCCCCTTAAGATTTAGATGCACTATTGTAAAGTGACTGTTCCACTGGATGTCATAAGGTGAATGCACCAATTTGTAAGTCGCTCTGGATAAGAGCGTCTGCTAAATGACTTAAATGTAAATGTAAATGATGTCACCTGTTAAATCCACTTAAATCCGTGTAGATGGAGGGGAGGAGACAGTTTAAAGAAGGATTAAGTTTTGAGAAAATTGAGACATTAATTGTGTATGTGTGCCATTCAGAGGGTGAATGGGCAAGACAAAATTAAAACGGGGTACCGGTTTGTGTCAAGAACTGCAAAGCTGCTGGGTTTTTCACGCTCAACCGTTTCCTGTGTGTATCAAGAATGGTCCACCACCCAAAGAAACATCCAGCCAACTTAACACAACTGTAGGAAGCATTGGAGTCAACATGGGCCAGAACTCTTTCGACACCTTGTAGAGTACATGATCCAATGAACTGAGGCGGTTCTGAGGGCAAAAGGGGGTGCAACTAAATATTAGGAAGGTCTTAATGTTTGGTCTACTCCGTGTATACAGTCATTGTGTTTGACATGGTCTGCTCAACTACCGACCGGATCTCACTTCAGGAGTCGTCCAGAGGGGATAAACATCTACGAGAGAAGGGAAAGTAAACTGAACTAAAATATAAAAACGCATCATGCAACAATTTCAAAGATTTTACTGAGTTACAGTTCATTTATGGAAATCAGTCAATTGAAATAAATTCATTAGGCCCCAATCTATGGATTTCACATGACTTGGGCAGGGGTGCAGCCATAGGTGGGCCTCGGAGGACCACCCACTGGGGAGCCAGGCCCAGCCTATCAGAATTAGTTTTTCCCCCACAAAAGGGCTTTATTACAGACAAACAATCATTAGCACCCCCCACCCCAGAAGATCCCACAGGTGAAGAAGCCGGATGTGGAGGTCCTGGGCTGGCGTGGTTACACGTGGTCTGCGGTTGTGAGGCCGGCTGGACGTACTGCCAAAGTCTATAAACCGAAGCTGGAGGCGGCTTATGGTAGAGAAATGAACATCCAATTATCTGGCAACAGCTCTGGTGGACATTCCTGCAATCAACACGCTAACTGAAAACTTTAAAACATCTGTGGCATTGTGTTATGTGACAAAACCGCACATTTTAAAGAGGCCTTTTATTGTCCCCAGCACAAGGTGCACCTGTGTAATGATCATGCTGTTTCATCAGCTTCTTGATATGCCACACCAGTCAGGTGGATGGATTATCTCGGCAAAGGAGACAACCAACAGGGATGTAAACACATTTGTGCAAAACAAATTAGATGAATAAGCTTGTGTGTGGAACATTAGTCACTAAGGCTGTTCATGTAGTCACTAAGGCTGTTCATGTAGTCACTACGGCTGTTCATGTAGTCACTACGGCTGTTCATGTAGTCACTACGGCTGTTCATGTAGTCACTACGGCTGTTCATGTAGTCACTAAGGCTGTTCATGTAGTCACTAAGGCTGTTCATGTAGTCACTAAGGCTGTTCATGTAGTCACTAAGGCTGTTCATGTAGTCACTAAGGCTGTTCATGTAGTCACTAAGGCTGTTCATGTAGTCACTAAGGCTGTTCATGTAGTCACTAAGGCTGTTCATGTAGTCACTAAGGCTGTTCATGTAGTCACTAAGGCTGTTCATGTAGTCACTAAGGCTGTTCATGTAGTCACTAAGGCTGTTCATGTAGTCACTAAGGCTGTTCATGTAGTCACTAAGGCTGTTCATGTAGTCACTACCATAATCTCACAGTCAATAGTGAGTATCACAGAGGAAGAATCCTCACACATACTCTCTGGCGTGCACAGCGACCCCAGACACACCTTCTCTGAAGGTCATATTCATGGATTTGTATGCGAGGCTCAGCAGGCGTCAGATTATCATGGCAGTGGTGATGCATTACCTCCAGCAGGACAGTCTTCCTGTCATCACTCATGTGTTTACACTGCACACCTACGCCTCACATGGGGACAGAGAATACACTACGCACAGAGAGAATACACTACGCACAGAGAGAATACACTACGCACAGAGAGAATACACTACGCACAGAGAGAATACACTACGCACAGAGAGAATACACTACGCACAGAGAGAATACCCTACGCACAGAGAGAATACCCTACGCACAGAGAGAATACCCTACGCACAGAGAGAATACCCTACGCACAGAGAGAATACCCTACGCACAGAGAGAATACCCTACGCACAGAGAGAATACCCTACGCACAGAGAGAATACCCTACGCACAGAGAGAATACACTACGCACAGAGAGAATACAGAGAGACTACGCACAGAGAGAATACACTACGCACAGAGAGAATACACTACGCACAGAGAGAATACACTACGCACAGAGAGAATACACTACGCACAGAGAGAATACACTACGCACAGAGAGAATACACTACGCACAGAGAGAATACACTACGCACAGAGAGAATACACTACGCACAGAGAGAATACACTACGCACAGAGAGAATACACTACGCACAGACAGAGAATACACTACGCACAGAGAGAATACACTACGCACAGAGAGAATACACTACGCACAGAGAGAATACCCTACGCACAGAGAGAATACCCTACGCACAGAGAGAATACCCTACGCACAGAGAGAATACACTACGCACAGAGAGAATACACTACGCACAGAGAGAATACACTACGCACAGAGAGAATACACTACGCACAGAGAGAATACACTACGCACAGAGAGAATACACTACGCACAGAGAGAATACACTACGCACAGAGAGACAACGCCAGACATAACAATGATGTCACAGAGAGAAGACAACGCCAGGGACATAGTGAATGATGTCCCAACAGACAGCCAGGGACATAGTGAATGATGTCACAACAGACAGCCAGGGACATAGTGAATGATGTCCCAACAGACAGCCAGGGACATAGTGAATGATGTCCCAACAGACAACGCCAGGGACATAGTGAATGATGTCACAACAGATAGACAACGCCAGGGACATAGTGAATGATGTCCCAACAGAGACAGCCAGGGACATAGTGAATGATGTCACAACAGACAGACAACGCCAGGGACATAGTGAATGATGTCACAACAGATAGACAACGCCAGGGACATAGTGAATGATGTCCCAACAGACAGCCAGGGACATAGTGAATGATGTCCCAACAGACAGACAACGCCAGGGACATAGTGAATGATGTCCCAACAGACAGACAACGCCAGGGACATAGTGAATGATGTCCCAGACAGACAACGCCAGGGACATAGTGAATGATGTCCCAACAGACAGACAACGCCAGGGACATAGTGAATGATGTCCCAACAGACAGACAACGCCAGGGACATAGTGAATGATGTCCCAACAGACAGACAACGCCAGGGACATAGTGAATGATGTCCCAACAGACAGACAACGCCAGGGACATAGTGAATGATGTCCCAACAGACAGACAACGCCAGGGACATAGTGAATGATGTCCCAACAGACAGACAACGCCAGGGACATAGTGAATGATGTCCAACAGACAGACAACGCCAGGGACATAGTGAATGATGTCCAACAGACAGACAACGCCAGGGACATAGTGAATGATGTCCCAGGGACATAGTGAAGACAGCCAGGGACATAGTGAATGATGTCCAACAGACAGACAACGCCAGGGACATAGTGAATGTTGTCCCAACAGACAGACAACGCCAGGGACATAGTGAATGTTGTCCCAACAGACAGACAACGCCAGGGACATAGTGAATGATGTCCCAACAGACAGACAACGCCAGGGACATAGTGAATGATGTCCCAACAGACAGACAACGCCAGGGACATAGTGAATGATGTCCCAACAGACAGACAACGCCAGGGACATAGTGAATGATGTCCCAACAGACAGACAACGCCAGGGACATAGTGAATGATGTCCAGACAACAGACATAGTGAATGATGACAGACAGCCAGGGACATAGTGAATGATGTCCCAGCAGACAGACAGGGACATAGTGAATGATGTCCCAACAGACAGACAACGCCAGGGACATAGTGAATGATGTCCCAACAGACAGACAACGCCAGGGACATAGTGAATGATGTCCCAACAGACAGACAACGCCAGGGACATAGTGAATGATGTCCCAACAGACAGACAACGCCAGGGACATAGTGAATGATGTCCCAGCAGACAGACAGGGACATAGTGAATGATGTCCCAACAGACAGACAACGCCAGGGACATAGTGAATGATGTCCCAACAGACAGACAACGCCAGGGACATAGTGAATGATGTCCCAACAGACAGACAACGCCAGGGACATAGTGAATGATGTCCCAACAGACAGCCAGGGACATAGTGAATGATGTCCCAACAGACAGCCAGGGACATAGTGAATGATGTCACCAACAGACAGCCAGGGACATAGTGAATGATGTCCCAACAGACAGACAACGCCAGGGACATAGTGAATGATGTCCCAACAGACAGACAACGCCAGGGACATAGTGAATGATGTCCCAACAGACAGCCAGGGACATAGTGAATGATGTCCCAACAGACAGCCAGGGACATAGTGAATGATGTCACAACAGACAGACAACGCCAGGGACATAGTGAATGATGTCACAACAGACAACGCCAGGGACATAGTGAATGATGTCCCAGCAGACAGACAACGCCAGGGACATAGTGAATGATGTCACAACAGACAGACAACGCCAGGGACATAGTGAATGATGTCACAACAGACAGACAACGCCAGGGACATAGTGAATGATGTCACAACCGTGACCACAAAAAACGCAATACCTGGTGAACCGTTACACCCATAGTGTGAACATATGTGTGCTGGGATAGCAGCTCTCCTCCCCTATCATCTCCACCTCATCAAGCTGATTACCCAGGAGCACATCAAAGACAGCTAACTGTAGCACATCGCTATGCTAACTAGCCAGCTTCCTATATCCATGGTGACTGGGGGCTTACTTAGCATGCAGACATGGAGGGGAAATGTGGGGCTCTCCGTGCAGGGGAAATGTGGGGCTCTCCGTGCAGGGGAAATGTGGGGCTCTCCGTGCAGGGGAAATGTGGGGCTCTCCGTGCAGGGGAAATGTGGGGCTCTATACCGTTGTGTAACAGGGGAGCTTCCTCCCTGCTCAGCTCTGCATGTGTGATGATAGGAGCTTGACAAATATGTGGGGTAGGATGCAAGAGCTCCTGAATCATGTGCTAAGTGCTGGAGTCACCGGAATGCAATCTCTCACACACAGTAGCTAGCTTGCCAGTCTACTTCTCAAAGATGCCAACCTCTGTAGTTGCTCAACTGCAGCCTGTTTTTCAGGAGTTCCTCAAAAATAATGCTCAATCCATCTGTGTGCATGTTAGTGTACACAAACACACAAAGAAAAACAAATCTACTCAGATTAACAAGAGCATCATTAGCCTGCTCCCTGTAACTAATCCACTGAAAAGGGGCCTTCCTTCCCAAGCCTTAAATGCCTTCCGCTCAGCATGACATTTCCCTTTAAAACTGACTCACAGGGCTATGAACATAGTGATTCATACCACACTTAAACCTTCCAGAGACAGGGCTTTATTAGTTGGTATAGCCTCTTGTCTAGTTGGTATAGCCTCTTGTCTAGTTGGTATAGCCTCTTGTCTAGTTGGTATAGCCTCTTGTCTAGTTGGTATAGCCTCTTGTCTAGCTCTACACTGGTTTAATGGTAGTAGATGTCAGCGAACTCTTGTCCTCTGATCACTGCAGCAGATGTGGGTAGGTAGGCAGGCAGGTCTATGTTCTTGAGTGTCTCTCTGGCAGAGACTCAGTCATGTAGCCTCTGTGTCAAGACCACATCAACGGGCCTTGGTCTCTCGGTCACACGGGTCAGGTCTGGGTGTGAATAATATATTGGGATGTTTTTGTTTTTTTACATTTATTTAACTGCCTGTTCAGGGGCAGAACGACAGATTTGTACCTTGTCAGCTCGGGGGTTTGAACTTGCAACCTTCTGGCTACTAGTCCAACGCTCTAACCACTAAGCTACCCTGCTGCTCTTACCACTAAGCTACCCTGCTGCTCTTACCACTAAGCTACCCTGCTGCTCTAACCACTAAGCTACCCTGCTGCTCTAACCACTAAGCTACCCTGTCGTCCCTATAATGTGATCCTGATCTCAACCCTCTGTCCATCATAATGCCAAAGCCAGTATCTCCTTTCCATATCCCCATCCACTCTCTGTTGGCAGTGGTGTCAAGGTTGCCAGATCAGATAACACAATGACACACTTAGCCTCAAAAATGGCCTCATATTGTGATGAACAACAGCTCTAGCACTGGATGTCATCTTTACATGAATGGCAACCCAGAACCTCTCCTGTCTTCCTGCCCCCTGGCTATGACAGACAGAGCTCACTCAGGTTCATTTTGATTGGCCAGAAGATATAGCCCAGGCTGAGCTACATTCACATACCCCAGGCGAGCACTATAACATAAAAGGGGCTCAGTTAGCCTCCCTAGCCTACATTCTTCTTAGTGCTTGCTAAGATCAATCAATGCTAACCGACATTGAACATGACAGTCTCACAAAGAAATATTGTTACTGTTGTGGCCATGTCCAGACACCCATGCTTTCCAGTGTGTGCTGGTGTCTTAAAATCACCTCTGCTTTCAGAGAGGCTAGTGGCAGTTAAATACAGTAGTAGGTATGTCATGTGTAATTGGGCCCTGCAGCCACCCCTCCAACTTACCCGAAATGGCATCCTATTCCCTACATACTAGTCCCCTACTGCTCACCATAACCCTATGGGCTCTGGCCAAAAGATGTGCACTACAAATCCACTATCAAGCACCTCAGGCTTAGAAAAGTGTAAACCACTGTTGGTATTAATTTGCATGTGGTGGATAACTGTGGTATTCTGCTATTCAGACACATTAACATGTCAATACTGTACAGGCCTCTGTCACACGGGGTATTGGATTTTTAGTTGTTGCCAATACAATCAGTCATTGGGTGATAAGTTAGTAACATCTAGTCAGTCATAGAACAGGGCCAAGGCTAGGGGAGAATTTAGAAGTGACTGAGTGGACAAAAGCACCAAAATATTCCAGGTAAAATAGGTAACATGTTGAGGGTGGGGGTCATATGTCAGCCAGCCTAAACTAAAAATCATTAACCTTTCTAGTGATGCAGTCTGACAAGATGTTAGCATTACTATTTTAAAATGGGAGGATTGTAATTTTAAAAGTTATAAACAACCTTGAGCATGTGTCGTAACTATATGCAGTTACAAATCGGGGACAAAAGTGGAGCATGTCGTGCTATAAACCAGGGAACCCAAACTCGGTCCTGGGTGCACGTTTTGGTCATCAAGTTTGATTATTTGAATCAGCTGTGTAGTGCTAGGGCAAAAACCCAAAACTTGCACCCAGAAGGGGGGGCCCAGGGACAGAGTTTGGGAAGCCCGGCTATAAACCACTTCCTTTCACAATGCTAATTTCGCACTGCCCCTGGTCCTTGCGCAACATCCGTCAACTCCCTATTTCAGACCCCACCGACATAGCTGACTGGGACAGGCCAGACAGACCACCACACACCAACCCGTTTTCTGGTCAACACAACATCCTCGCAGATAATTGATACGAATACAGATTGATTATGTCTGCTATGTAACATCAGGCATATTATGTGGAGAATGCAATATCAATATATTGAGATAAACACGAAGTCGGATGTCATGGACAAAGAAGTAGCTAGGGAGTGGGACTGGGGAAAAGTTAGCCAGTTAGCCTCCCAGTTAGACATGTCTGGTATGCATGCACGCATTCCAGTTTGTATTTCTGATAAATAAGGTAGTCTATGTATAAAACGGTTTTGTATTTCCATTGAATACAGCAATCTACCAAGCAAATCATTTGCTGCTATTAATAAGATGAAAAGCACGAAAGCCATCTCGGCTCATGCTAGCTAGCTAGCCGACTGTCCATGGAGGGAAGTTGAAGCTTTCTGCTCTTAATCGATGTCTGCCAATGAAACAGTCAATATTCAGAACAGCGAGCAAACATGTTCATGAAGATTTTAGGTCACGGTGGTACGAAATGCCAGTTAGACAGGCACGCCTGACAAGCTAGGTAACCAGCTAACGTTTAGCTCTTTGCTAACGTAAAGTCAAGAGCGCATCGATTCCTACACTCGGGTGGCTGGTTTGGGAGGCCTAACACCCACGCCTATATTATTGAACTGTATACCGTTAAAGTAGTGTACTGGAAAAACTATTGGCTTTCCGATTAGAAGAGAGGGACTTATGCACATTATCTAAAAAGGTGGCAATGCTCGGCCGCATTAAATTACAAGCCTGGAGATGTGTATGAGGGAATAGCAGGAGAAATGTGTCCCTCCGCCCCCAGGATAGCAGAGCAAGCCGCCCAGCAGGGAGCGTTCACACGGGAAACATCACGAGGAACAAACAAAAAACTACCGCAGACAGAGACACTATACTCGTGAATCCATTGTGTTGAAGCTAAAAACAGTCGACGCATCACCTATTTTGTCGGTCAGCGCGGAGGAACCGGTTAGAACTGCTCGTGTGTGTTCCGAGAGAAGGAGAAGGATGTCTGGCTGGTCTCACCATAAAGTCACTGCCGAAGTTATCCTCTCCTTTCTGGTCCCCTTCGCGCATAACACAAACCCCTTGGATGAACTTTCTCAGGATATTCGCCTGGTCCATCCTCTCGGCCCGCTGTCCGGCGGCTTGTCCGGTTTTCCCACGGTATGTAAAATAAATCCAAAGTGGGGAAAACAATAAAAATAGCTTGAGCTATATATCCTCGCAGATAATCATTTCAACATCCCCTAACGCCCCATGTTATTTTTCATATTCTCTTCGGGTGCAGACAATAATAATCCAAACAAAATTCGTGATTCCGTTGTTGTTTCTAAATATATATCACAAGCTATGACTGTAAACTAGCTATCGTTACTTGAATATAAAAATCCAAACACCGGTTCACCCCTCCCTGGTTCGCCGCTGCCACATTCACAAGTCAGCTACAAGAATACACTGACTGCGGTCGCCCCGAACGCCACTTGGAAACATTAACGCCCATTTCACTAAATGGCTTACTGTAATTGGTCCGTAGCTTCAAGAAATTAGTACCTGATTGGTGAATACGTTACGTCAATCTAAAATGTCAATAAATTAAGTGGGCGACGCTCACGTCAATCACTATGTCTCCTGTTCTTCTCTCTCATTGGTTAAATTCTATTTAGCGCTTCCTTCTTAGGTTTTACTGTAATGCAATTGTTACAATGGATTGGTGCACAGAGTTCTCCCCTATATTGTGAAATGATTACGAAAAAATATATAAATCTTTCATGTGGTTAAAATGATACAGTTGCCTAATAATATCCAACTGGGCATGGACATGGGTCTGTGTCCTCGGCCGTCTCTTTTCTGTCTAACTGTGTCTTCCTCTGTGATCTCAAATACACAGACATCCACAGTGTCAGGAAGCATTCTTGACCTGTAGAGGTTCATTAAGAAATGAAAGGCCGGGCAGTGCATTCCCTCTCTCTCACAAACACCACTCTTTCACTCATCGTCACTTGAGAGACAGATTCATTTTGTACTGTAACACGAGGACACAGGTTAAATCTAAAAGCACATGTGTACTAATTTACTATTTGTCTCTGGTCAAATGTAGGTCACTGCTGTAGGCTATATTATTTGGGATAGGGTGTCAAAAAGACAGCATATGAAGGAGGATGACATCACACACCCCTGAACCACTCTTATTGCAGGGGAATGAAAAACAGCCTGGGTCTAGTTCCTGTTTGTTTACAGATCTCGACAAGCTACTTCAAAGTCTTCCCCCTCAACCGGTCACTTTCATGTCACAGACAGACCCCTCTGAGAGGCTTCACTGGGTCCTCCCTCCTCCCATTGTAACAGACGCTGTGGGGTAAACTCGGGGGATATCCTAGTTAGAGGTCAATCGTAACTTGCCCAACTTCCCCTTTGAATGACTGCAGATTTGATAGTTGTGTTAGCATGACAAGGCATTATGAGCTACTACCCCCCACTGATTGACAGTCCATAAAAAAAATACATCTCCATTCTCTTGTTTCCATGGAGATGAATTTTGCCTTGTTTATTTGTTTTCTTTATAACCGTCTGCAATTTTAAATTCATCTTACCCATCATGGGATTTACTGACTACACATGGGATTTACTGACTACACATGGGATTTACTGACTACACATGATATTTACTGACTACACATGATATTTACTGACTACACATGATATATACTGACTACACATGATATTTACTGACTACACATGATATATACTGACTACACTTGGGATTTACTGACTACACATGATATTTACTGACTACACATGATATTTACTGACTACACTTGGGATTTACTGACTACACATGATATTTACTGACTACACATGATATTTACTGACTACACATGATATTTACTGACTACACATGATATTTACTGACTACACTTGGGATTTACTGACTACACATGATATTTACTGCCTACACATGATATTTACTGACTACACATGATATTTACTGACTACACATGATATATACTGACTACACATGATATTTACTGACTACACATGGGATTTACTGACTACACTTGTGATTTACTGACTACACATGATATTTACTGACTACACATGATATATACTGACTACACATGATATTTACTGACTACACTTGGGATTTACTGACTACACATGATATTTACTGACTACACATGGGATTTACTGACTATAATAATAATAATAATATATGCCATTTAGCAGACGCTTTTATCCAAAGCGACTTACAGTCATGTGTGCATACATTCTACGTATGGGTGGTCCCTACACATGATATTTACTGACTACACATGGGATTTACTGACTACACATGATATTTACTGACTACACATGGGATTTACTGACTACACATGATATTTACTGACTACACTTGATATTTACTGACTACACATGATATTTACTGACTACACGTGATATTTTTGCTCTGAGGTCAAACAGTTCTGTATTATTGCAGACTGGGTGTGGGTGGGTGTGTGTGTGTGTATGGGTGGGTGTGTGTGTGTGTGTTTGTGTATAAATATGCATTGACCACTTCCATCTACCATTATTTGTATCATATTGCTGTAATGGCCGTGCTCCTCAGAGTTATAACCATCTACCATTATTTGTATCATATTGCTGTAATGGCCGTGCTCCTCAGAGTTAGTTATATCTACCATTATTTGTATCATATTGCTGTAATCTACCAGTTTACCATCTTGTATCATATTGCTGTAATGGCCGTGCTCCTCAGAGTTATAACCATCTACCATTATTTGTATCATATTGCTGTAATGGCCGTGCTCCTCAGAGTTATAACCATCTACCATTATTTGTATCATATTGCTGTAATGGCCGTGCTCCTCAGAGTTATAACCATCTACCATTATTTGTATCATATTGCTGTAATGGCCGTGCTCCTCAGAGTTATAACCATCTACCATTATTTGTATCATATTGCTGTAATCAGAGTTATAACCATCTACCATTATTTGTATCATATTGCTCCTCAGAGTTATAACCATCTACCATTATTTGTATCATATTGCTGTAATGGCCGTGCTCCTCAGAGTTATAACCATCTACCATTATTTGTATCATATTGCTGTAATGGCCGTGCTCCTCAGAGTTATAACCATCTACCATTATTTGTATCATATTGCTGTAATGGCCGTGCTCCTCAGAGTTATAACCATCTACCATTATTTGTATCATATTGCTGTAATGGCCGTGCTCCTCAGAGTTATAACCATCTACCATTATTTGTATCATATTGCTGTAATGGCCGTGCTCCTCAGAGTTATAACCATCTACCATTATTTGTATCATATTGCTGTAATGGCCGTGCTCCTCAGAGTTATAACCATCTACCATTATTTGTATCATATTGCTGTAATGGCCGTGCTCCTCAGAGTTATAACCATCTACATGCGTAACAGCACAATCAAACTAGTAGGTCTAACAAGCACAGTAAACCATTTGTGAGCTGCATATTTCTCCCAACAACTTGTACACTCATAGTTAGAGCTCTCATAGGATTTGTCTCATGTCTAGTTCAGTTTAGAACATGACTTTAGTTCAGAAACATTCTAATTCTAATTTGGGCTCCCGAGTGGCTCAGCTGTCTAAAGCACTGCATCTCAGTGCTAGAGGCATCACTACAGACCCTGGTTAGATTCCAGGCTGTATCACAACCAGCCGTGATTGGGAGTCCCATAGGGCGGCGCACAATTGGCCCAGTGTTGTCCGGGTTAGGGTCTGGCCGGGGTGGGCCGTCATTGTACATAAGAATTTGTTCTTCACTGGCTTGTCTAGTTAAATAAAGGTTCAACAAAATAAAACAAATACAAAATTCTCACTGTCTCACATGACACATTTTCACCACAAATGAGGGACCGTAATTGAATCCATCATCAGACTGGCCTGCTGCTACTGCTTAAACAGAACAACTATCTCACAACTACGCAAAGGTAGACTGGCTGTCCAACATGTGTTTTCATAATGGACGTTGTGTTCTTCACCGGGAGCTGTGGAAATGTTGTACTGTAATTGCATAAATACATTTTTATTTTTTTATTTTATTAGGATATGTTTTAATATATACAAGATGTTCAGTAGCCTACAAACTCACAGGGAGAGTTTCAGCCTGCAGTGTTTGTCACACAGGAATCATGGTGGATTTATATTGTGAATTGAATCATCACCAGACTAAAGAGCTAAATAGAGGCTTATTCATGATTCATTCCTCTCAGTAGCAGTTCGCCCTGACATCCAAGAAACACTCAAGCAGCACCATGGTCAGAGCGGCCTCCAAAAGGAGCCAGCCTCCTATCTTTCCTCAGGCTTTATAAATGACAACAAAACCCCCATTCAGGCTAGTCTGGGGGGGGGGGGCAAGCTGTAAAGGAGCCAGCTAGCCTGGCTTATAGTCACACACTGGCAGGCCGAAGCCTGGAGGACTGCTCAGGTCCCCTCATGTCCCCTCATGTCCCCTCATGTCCAATGAGTGGCTGTTTGAGCTCAGAGAGCAGGATAGAAGTAGCTCAGTTCTCGTGCTTTTAAAGAAAACAAGCGTTACTTCTTCTGTCCTGCTGTGTTCTTCTCACCCACCCGATACTCTTTCCTCATTTTATGATATTTGGAAACATTTGAATTACACTGGCTCTGTCTCAAAACCCCATTCCCTTTATAGTGCACTACTTTTGACCAGATATCCCTACGCGGCTCTGGTCTGAGGTAGGGCACTATATTGGGAACAAGGAGTCCGTCATTTGTAATTTGCACATTGACAGGAGGCTATTACATTTGAGTCCTTTAGCTGATGCTCTCATCCACAGTGATTTCCAGTTAGTGCATTCGTCTTCAGATAGCTACGTGAGACAACCACATATCTCAGTCATAGTACATACATAGTTATTACTCTGCATTTCCAGGCGTCTATCTGCTCATCATTCACAGCAGGGAAAGGCGTGTGGGCAATGCGATGACCATCTCACAGAGATGAGGTCACAATTCCTTCAGCATTCCCTCCGTGTTCCTAACATGCTCACTAACCCTACTGGCACTTCTGAGAAAACATGACAAAACAAAAAGATCACTACTTGTACATTACTTGTTCAGTAATTACTGTACATAGACATAATATAACATTTGAAATGTCTCTATTCATTTGAAACGTTTGTGAGTTTAATGTTTACTGTTCATTTTTATTGTTTGTCACTTTTGTTAATTATATATTTCACTTGCTTTGGCAATGTAAACATGTTTCCCATGCCAATAAAGCCCTTTGATTTTAATCGAGTGTGTTGAAACAGTGGGATTTCTGAGTGAGAAAGTGAGAGCGGAAGGAGAGAGAGGTGGTATAGACAACATACAGAGACAGATACCCCTCAGTCAGTTATTCCAGTAGTTACAGAGACAGATACCCCTCAGTCAGTTATTCCAGTAGTTACAGAGACAACATACAGAGACAGATACCCCTCAGTCAGTTATTCCAGTAGTTACAGAGACAGATACCCCTCAGTCAGTTATTCCAGTAGTTACAGAGACAACATACAGAGACAGATACCCCTCAGTCAGTTATTCCAGTAGATACAGAGACAGATACCCCTCAGTCAGTTATTCCAGTAGTTCCAGAGACAGATACCCCTCAGTCAGTTATTCCAGTAGTTACAGAGACAACATACAGAGACAGATACCCCTCAGTCAGTTATTCCAGTAGTTACAGAGACAACATACAGAGACAGATACCCCTCAGTCAGTTATTCCAGTAGTTCCAGAGACAACATACAGAGACAGATACCCCTCAGTCAGTTATTCCAGTAGTTACAGAGACAGATACCCCTCAGTCAGTTATTCCAGTAGTTCCAGAGACAACATACAGAGACAGATACCCCTCAGTCAGTTATTCCAGTAGTTACAGAGACAACATACAGAGACAGATACCCCTCAGTCAGTTATTCCAGTAGATACAGAGACAACATCCAGAGACAGATACCCCTCAGTCAGTTATTCCAGTAGTTCCAGAGACAGATACCCCTCAGTCAGTTATTCCAGTAGTTACAGAGACAGATACCCCTCAGTCAGTTATTCCAGTAGATACAGAGACAGATACCCCTCAGTCAGTTATTCCAGTAGTTCCAGAGACAGATACCCCTCAGTCAGTTATTCCAGTAGTTACAGAGACAGATACCCCTCAGTCAGTTATTCCATTAGTTCCAGAGACAACATACAGAGACAGATACCCCTCAGTCAGTTATTCCAGTAGTTCCAGAGACAACATACAGAGACAGATACCCCTCAGTCAGTTATTCCAGTAGTTACAGAGACAGATACCCCTCAGTCAGTTATTCCAGTAGATACAGAGACAGATACCCCTCAGTCAGTTATTCCAGTAGTAACAAGACATCAGATAGTTACAGGACCTCAGTCAGTTATTCCAGTAGTTACAGAGACAGATATCCCTCAGTCAGTTATTCCAGTAGTTGTTCAGGTTGTTGACTCGTCATCGGCGAGGCCAATCCAGCCTGACCTCTGAATAAAGCTGGTCAATGCTTTCCTTTTCACATAGGGCTCGAGCCTCGCTAGCGTGCTGTGCTCTTAAAAACCAGAACCACAACAGACGCGGGATGCTTCCCAAATCGCATCGATATAGTTCACTACGTTTGACCAGAGCTCAATGGAACACAGACCATGGGTTATATGGCTCCCTACTGGTGGGGATTCCATCACCAGCTCTATGGAACACAGACCATGGGTTATATGGGTTGGGGATTACCAGATACAGCTCTATGGACAGACCATGGGTTAGTTATTCCAGTAGGTGGGGATTCCATCACCAGCTCTATGGAACACAGACCATGGGTTATATGGCTCCCTACTGGTGGGGATTCCATCACCAGCTCTATGGAACACAGACCATGGGTTATATGGCTCCCTACTGGTGGGGATCCCATCACCAGCTCTATGGAACACAGACCATGGGTTATATGGCTCCCTACTGGTGGGGATTCCATCACCAGCTCTATGGAACACAGACCATGGGTTATATGGCTCCCTACTGGTGGGGATTCCATCACCAGCTCTATGGAACACAGACCATGGGTTATATGGCTCCCTACTGGTCAGGGATTCCATCACCAGCTCTATGGAACTTAGTCAGACCATGGGTTATATGGCTCCCTACTGGTGGGGATTCCATCACCAGCTCTATGGAACGGCAGACCAGACCATGGGTTATATGGCTACCTACTGGTAGGGATTTCCATCACCAGCTCTATGCTCCCTACTGGTGGGGATTCCAAACAGAACACATGGACGCGGGATGGCTTCCCTACTGCATGGGGATTCCATCACCAGCTCTATGGAACACAGACCATGGGTTATATGGCTCCCTACTGGTGGGGATTCCATCACCAGCTCTATGGAACACAGACCATGGGTTATATGGCTCCCTACTGGTGGGGATTCCATCACCAGCTCTATGGAACACAGACCATGGGTTATATGGCTCCCTACTGGTGGGGATTCCATCACCAGCTCTATGGAACACAGACCATGGGTTATATGGCTCCCTACTGGTGGGGATTCCATCACCAGCTCTATGGAACACAGACCATGGGTTATATGGCTCCCTACTGGTGGGGATTCCATCACCAGCTCTATGGAACACAGACCATGGGTTATATGGCTACCTACTGGTGGGGATTCCATCACCAGCTCTATGGAACACAGACCATGGGTTATATGGCTCCCTACTGGTGGGGATTCCATCACCAGCTCTATGGAACACAGACCATGGGTTATATGGCTACCTACTGGTGGGGATTCCATCACCAGCTCTATGGAACACAGACCATGGGTTATATGGCTCCCTACTGGTGGGGATTCCATCACCAGCTCTATGGAACACAGACCATGGGTTATATGGCTCCCTACTGGTGGGGATTCCATCACCAGCTCTATGGAATGATGCAGTTCAACAGTTCAGTATGAGGAAACCAACCAGACTAACATGCTTATGCTTGATTCATATACATTTCACAGGAATTCCTTGGAAAATAGTTACTCACAGGTTTTTTTTTTATGAAACATTTCAAATGTTCTTCATAATGCAATTAATGAAAAACCATTAAACAACAGTCTAGTCGTGTGAGAATGTATCAGTGAGCCTGAGATCTCAGAGAGGAGGAGAGAGAAAGAGAGACAAGGGGAGAGAGAGGAGAGGAGGAGAGGGGAGAGAGAGGAGAGAGGAGGAGAGAAAGAGAAGGGAGGAGAGAGAGGAGCGAGGAGGAGAGAGAGAACAGGAGGAGGAGAGAGGAGGTTCCATATCTCTTTGAGGGAGGAGAGGGGGATAAAGAAGAGGAAGAGAGAAAAGAGAGAGAGGAAGAGTGAGGGAAATAGAGAGGAGGAAGATAGAAGAGAGGAGGTGAGAGGAGTAGAAATAAGGGGAGAGGGAGGAGAGGAGGAGGAGGAGAGGAGGTTCCGTATCTCTTTGAGGGAGGAGAGGGGGATAAAGAAGAGGAAGAGAGAGAAGAGAGAAGAGGAAGAGTGAGGGGAAGAGAGAGGAGGGAGATAGAAGAGAGGAGGTGAGAGGAGGAGAAATAAGGGAGAGAGAGAGAGAGGAGAGAGGAGGAGGAGAGAGGAGGTTCCGTATCTCTTTGAGGGAGGAGAGGGGGATAAAGAAGAGGAAGAGAGAAAAGAGAGAGAGGAAGAGAGAGAGGAAGAGTAAGGGAAAGAGAGAGGAGGGAGATAGAAGAGAGGAGGTGAGAGGAGTAGAAATAAGGGGAGAGGGAGGAGAGGGTGAGGAGAGAGGAGGTTCCGTATCTCTTTGTGAGAGGACGAGAGGGGGGTAGAGAAAAGGATGAGCGAGGAGAGAGAGAATGGGAGAGAGAGGAGAGGTGTAGGAGAGAGGAGGAGAGAGAGAAGGGGAGAGAGGGGAGAGGAGTAGGAGAGAGATAAGGGGAGAGAGGAGGAGAGAGAGAAGGGGAGAGATGAGATAGAAGGAGAGAGAGAAGGGGAGAGATGAGATAGAAGGAGAGAGAGAAGGGGAGAGAGAGGACAGGAGGAGAGCGGATGTTCCATAACTCTTTGAGAGAAGATGAGAGGGAGGTAGAGAAGAGGAAGAGAGAGGAAGAGAGAGAGGAAGAGTGAGGGAAAGAAGTAGAAGGGGCGATAGAAGAGAGGAGGAGAGAGAAGAAGAGAGAAAGGAGGAGAGAGAAGAGGAGAGAGAAGAGGAGAGAGGAGGTGAGAGAGGAGGAGAGAGAAGAGAGAAAGGAGGAGAGAGAGGAGAGAAAGGAGGAGAGAGAGGAGGAGAGAGAAGAGGGACACAAGTAGAAGAGAGAGAAATGTCCTGGTGGTCCATCATCAGAGAGATACTGTATGTATAACAGATCATAAACAAAGCACAGTATCCACTTCATCATATTTTGCAAGGCAACATGATTCTAATGTAATCAGCAACAATCGTGTGTGTTTGTGTGTGTGTCCAAGTGTGTACGGGTGCGTGGACTCAAGGTCTTTAACAGGGACCTTATGGTCCTCTCTCATCCCCCCGTTCTCTCTCTCTCTTTCTCTCTCTCTTGGGTGTAAAAGCAGGAATGCAGCCGTCAGGGAATACAAGGCAGACCAGCTGAGCGGTGGAATGCTCTGACAAGCCCTAACAAAGCCCAGAAGAGGGAGGCTCCCCTGCACACACACACACACACACACACACACACACACACACACACACACACACACACACACACACACACACACACACACACACACACACACACACACACACACACACACACACACACACACACACACACACACACACACACACACACACACACCCTGTCACCCAGGACCACCAGCTTTCTCCTGACACCTTACATGTCTACTTAGAACCTACAGTACATTTTGGGTGTTTCGTAAAAGTGCCAGCTTGCACATGTGTGGTCAATGCTATACATTTTGCAAGATTTCACAACACAGAGCACACCCTTTCATAGCAGCTCCAGCTCCCAGCCAACCAGAGAGAGGTGCTCCCAGCCAACCAGAGAGAGGTGCTCCCAGCCAACCAGAGAGAGGTGCTCCCAGCCAACCAGAGAGAGGTGCTCCCAGCCAACCAGAGAGAGGTGCTCCCAGCCAACCAGAGAGAGGTGCTCCCAGCCAACCAGAGAGAGGTGCTCCCAGCCAACCAGAGAGAGGTGCTCCCAGCCAACCAGAGAGAGGTGCTCCCAGCCAACCAGAGAGAGGTGCTCCCAGCCAACCAGAGAGGTGCTCCCAGAGAGAGCCACCAGAGAGAGGTGCTCCCAGCCAACCAGCCAACCAGAGAGGTGCTCCCAGCCAACCAGAGAGAGGTGCTCCCAGCCAACCAGAGAGAGGTGCTCCCAGCCAACCAGGTGCTCCCAGCCAGCTGCTCCCAGCCAACAGAGAGGTGCTCCCAGCCAACCAGAGAGAGGTGCTCCCAGCCAACAGGCAGACAGAGAGAGGTGGTGCTCCCTCCCAGCCAACCAGAGAGAGGTGCTCCCAGCCAACCAGCCAACCAGAGGTGCTCCCAGCCAGGCAGACAGAGAGAGGTGCTCCCAGCCAACCTGCTCCCATCCAGGTGCTCCCAGCCAACCAGACAGAGAGGTGCTCCCAGCCAACCAGAGAGAGGTGCTCCCAGCCAACCAGCTCCCAGCCACCAGAGAGAGGTGCTCCCAGCCAACCAGAGAGAGGTGCTCCCAGCCAGTGCTCCCAGACAGGTGAGAGAGGTGCTCCCCCAGCCAGAGGTGCTCCCAGCCAACCAGAGAGGTGCTCCCAGCCAACCAGAGAGAGGTGCTCCCAGCCAACCAGTCAGAGGTGCTCCCAGCCAACCACAGAGGTGCTCCCAGCCCAGGTGCTCCCAGCCAACCAGAGAGGTGCTCCCAGCCAACCAGACAGAGGTGCTCCCAGCCAACCCAACCAGCCAACCAGAGAGAGGTGCTCCCAGCAGGTGCTCCCAGCCAACCAGAGAGAGGTGCTCCCCCAGCAGAGAGAGGTGCTCCCAGCCAGAGAGGTGCTCCCAGCCAACCAGGTGCTCCCAGCCAACCAGAGAGCTCCCAGCCAACCAGAGAGAGGTGCTCCCAGCCAGTGCTCCCAGCCACCAGAGACAGCCAACCAGAGAGAGGTGCTCCCAGCCAACCAGAGAGAGGTGCTCCCAGCCAACCAGAGAGAGGTGCTCCCAGCCAGGCAGACAGTGAGAGTGTGAACATGAAACTGCCTGCTGTAGATATGTGGAGGGTAAAATATCTGCCCTCAGGCTATAAAACATGGTACAGAGGTGTGTTTCACAATGCAGGTCTTTTCATGGCAAACAGCTCTCCTATCTCTATGCTCTCTACAGTATGTCTTCATAGTGCTCCTCCTCTCCTCCTCTCCTCCTCCTATCTCTATCGCTCCTATGTCTCTCCTATCTCTATAGCTCTATCTCAGTATGTCTTCATAGTGCTCCTCCTCTCCTCCTCTCCTCCTCTCCTATCTCTATAGCTCTACAGTATGTCTTCATAGTGCTCCTCCTCTCCTCCTCTCCTCTCCTATCTCTACAGTATGTCTTCATAGTGCTCCTCCTCTCCTCCTCCTCTATAGCTCTACAGTATGTCTTCATAGTGCTCCTCCTCTCCTATCTCTATAGCTCTACAGTATGTCTTCATAGTGCTCCTCCTCTCCTCCTCTCCTCCACTCCTCCTCTCCTATCTCTATAGCTCTACAGTATGTCTTCATAGTGCTCCTCCTCTCCTCCTCTCCTCCTCTCCTATCTCTATAGCTCTACAGTATGTCTTCATAGTGCTCCTCCTCTCCTATCTCTATAGCTCTACAGTATGTCTTCATAGTGCTCCTCCTCTCCTCCTCTCATCCACTCCTATCTCTATAGCTCTACAGTATGTGTTCATAGTGCTCCTCCTCTCCTATCTCTACAGTATGTGTACATAGTGCTCCTCCTCTCCTCCTCTCCTCCTCTCCTCCTCTCCTCCTCTCATCCACTCCTCCTCTCCTATCTCTATAGCTCTACAGTATGTGTTCATAGTGCTCCTCCTCTCCTCCTCTCCTATCTCTACAGCATGTCCTCATAGTGCTCCTCCTCTACTCCTCTCCTCCTCTCCTATCTCTACAGCATGTCCTCATAGTGCTCCTCCTCTCCTCCTCTCCTATCTCTACAGCATGTCTTCATAGTGCTCCTCCTCTCCTCCTCTCCTCCTCTCCTATCTCTACAGTATGTGTTCATAGTGCTCCTCCTCTCCTCCTCTCCTATCTCTACAGCATGTCCTCATAGTGCTCCTCCTCTCCTCCTCTCCCATCTCTACAGCATGTCCTCATAGTGCTCCTCCTCTCCTCCTCTCCTATCTCTCCTATGTCCACAGCATGTCCTCATAGTGCTCCTCCTCTCCTCCTCTCCTATGTCTCCTATGTCTACAGTATGTCCTCATAGTGCTCCTCCTCTCCTCCTCTCCTATCTCTACAACATGTCCTCATAGTGCTCCTCCTCTCCTCCTCTCCTCCTCTCCTCCTCTCCTCCTCTCCTATCTCTATAGTATGTCCTCATAGTGCTCCTCCTCTCCTATCTCTCCCTATGTCTACAGCATGTCCTCATAGTGCTCCTCCTCTCCTCCTCTCCTATCTCTCCGTACTCTACAGTATGTCATCATAGTGCACCTCCTCTCCTATCTCTCCTATGTCTACAGCATGTCCTCATAGTGCTCCTCCTCTCCTCTCCTCCTCTCCTCCTCTCCTATCTCTACAGCATGTCCTCATAGTGCTCCTCCTCTCCTCTTCTTCTCCTATCTCTACAGCTTGTCCTCATAGTGCTCCTCCTCTCCTCCTCTCCTATCTCTACAGCATGTCCTCATAGTGCTCCTCCTCTCCTCCTCTCCTATCTCTACAGCATGTCCTCATAGTGCTCCTCCTCTCCTCCTCTCCTCCTCTCCTATCTCTACAGCATGTCCTCATAGTGCTCCTCCTCCCTCTCCTCCTCTCCTATCTCTACAGCATGTCCTCATAGTGCTCCTCCTCCTCCTCTCCTCCCTCCTATCTCTCAGCTCCTCTGCTCCTCCCTCCTCCTCTCCTATCTCTACAGCATGTCCTCATAGTCCTCTCCTCCTCTCCTATCTCTACAGCATGTCCTCATAGTGCTCCTCCTCTCCTCCTCTCCTATCTCTACAGCATGTCCTCATAGTGCTCCTCCTCTCCTCCTCTCTTCTTCTCCTCCTCTCCTATCTCTACAGCATGTCCTCATAGTGCTCCTCCTCTCCTCCTCTCCTATCTCTACAGCATGTCCTCATAGTGCTCCTCTCCTCCCTCTCTCTTCTCCTCCTCTCCTATCTCTACAGCATGTCCTCATAGTGCTCCTCCTCTCCTCCTCTCCTATCTCTACAGCATGTCCTCATAGTGCTCCTCCCTCCTCCTCTCCTATCTCTACAGCATGTCCTCATAGTGCTCCTCCTCTCCTCCTCTCCTATCTCTACAGCATGTCCTCATAGTGCTCCTCCTCTCCTCCTCCTCCTCCTCTCCTATCTCTACAGCATGTCCTCATAGTGCTCCTCCTCCTCCTCTCCTCCTCTCCTATCTCTACAGCATGTCCTCATAGTGCTCCTCCTCTCCTCCTCTCCTATCTCTACAGCATGTCCTCATAGTGCTCCTCCTCTCCTCCTCTCCTATCTCTACAGCATGTCCTCATAGTGCTCCTCCTCCTCCTCCTCCTCTCCTATCTCTACAGCATGTCCTCATAGTGCTCCTCCTCCTCCCTCCTCTCCTATCTCTACAGCATGTCCTCATAGTGCTCCTCCTCTCCTCCTCTCCTATCTCTACAGCATGTCCTCATAGTGCTCCTCCTTCCTCCTCTCCTCCTCTCCTATCTCTACAGCATGTCCTCATAGTGCTCCTCCTCTCTCCCCTCTCCTATCTCTACAGCATGTCCTCATAGTGCTCCTCCCTCCTCTCCTCCTCTCCTATCTCTACAGCATGTCCTCATAGTGCTCCTCCCTCTCCTCTCCTCCTCTCTATCTCTACAGCATGTCCTCATAGTGCTCCTCCTCTCCTCCTCTCTCCTCTCCTATCTCTACAGCATGTCCTCATAGTGCTCCTCCCTCCTCCTCTCCTATCTCTACAGCATGTCCTCATAGTGCTCCTCCTCTCCTCCTCTCCTATCTCTACAGCATGTCCTCATAGTGCTCCTCCTCTCCTCCTCTCCTCCTCTCCTATCTCTACAGCATGTCCTCATATGCTCCTCCTCTCCTATCTCTACAGCATGTCCTCATAGTGCTCCTCCTCTCCTCCTCCTCCTCCTCTCCTCCTCTCCTATCTCTACAGCATGTCCTCATAGTGCTCCTCCTCTCCTATCTCTACAGCATGTCCTCATAGTGCTCCTCCTCTCCTCCTCTCCTATCTCTACAGCATGTCCTCATAGTGCTCCTCCTCTCCTCCTCTCCTCCTCTCCTATCTCTACAGCATGTCCTCATAGTGCTCCTCCTCTCCTCCTCTCCTATCTCTACAGCATGTCCTCATAGTGCTCCTCCTCTCCTCCTCCTCTCCTCCTCTCCTATCTCTACAGCATGTCTACAGCATGTCCTCATAGTGCTCCTCCCTACTCCTCCTCTCCTATCTCTACAGCATGTCCTCATAGTGCTCCTCCTCTCCTCCTCTCCTATCTCTACAGCATGTCCTCATAGTGCTCCTCCCTCTCCTCCTCTCCTATCTCTACAGCATGTCCTCATAGTGCTCCTCCCTCTCCTCCTCTCCTATCTCTACAGCATGTCCTCATAGTGCTCCTCCTCTCCTCCTCTCCTATCTCTACAGCATGTCCTCATAGTGCTCCTCCTCTCCTCTCTCCTCCTCTCCTATCTCTACAGCATGTCCTCATAGTGCTCCTCCCTACCTCTCCTCCTCTCCTATCTCTACAGCATGTCCTCATAGTGCTCCTCCTCTCCTCCTCTCCTATCTCTACAGCATGTCCTCATAGTGCTCCTCCTCTCCTCCTCTCCTCCTCTCCTATCTCTACAGCATGTCCTCATAGTGCTCCTCCTCCTCCTCTCCTCCTCTCCTATCTCTACAGCATGTCCTCATAGTGCTCCTCCTCTCCTCCTCTCCTATCTCTACAGCATGTCCTCATAGTGCTCCTCCTCCTCCTCTCTTCTCCTCCTCTCCTATCTCTACAGCATGTCCTCATAGTGCTCCTCCTCCTTCTCCTCCTCTCCTATCTCTACAGCATGTCCTCATAGTGCTCCTCCTCCTCTCCTCCTCTCCTATCTCTACAGCATGTCCTCATAGTGCTCCTCCCTCTCCTCCTCTCCTATCTCTACAGCATGTCCTCATAGTGCTCCTCCTCTCCTCCTCTCCTATCTCTACAGCATGTCCTCATAGTGCTCCTCCTCTACTCCTCTCCTCCTCTCCTATCTCTACAGCATGTCCTCATAGTGCTCCTCCTCCTCCTCTCCTCCTCTCCTATCTCTACAGCATGTCCTCATAGTGCTCCTCCTCTCCTCCTCTCCTCCTCTCCTATCTCTACAGCATGTCCTCATAGTGCTCCTCCTCTCCTCCTCTCCTATCTCTACAGCATGTCCTCATAGTGCTCCTCCTCTACTCCTCTCCTCCTCTCCTATCTCTACAGCATGTCCTCATAGTGCTCCTCCTCTACTCCTCTCCTCCTCTCCTATCTCTACAGCATGTCCTCATAGTGCTCCTCCTCTACTCCTCTCCTCCTCTCCTATCTCTACAGCATGTCCTCATAGTGCTCCTCCTCTACTCCTCTCCTCCTCTCCTATCTCTACAGCATGTCCTCATAGTGCTCCTCCTCTCCTCCTCTCCTATCTCTACAGCATGTCCTCATAGTGCTCCTCCCTCCTCCTCTCCTCCTCTCCTATCTCTACAGCATGTCCTCATAGTGCTCCTCCTCTCCTCCTCTCCTATCTCTACAGCATGTCCTCATAGTGCTCCTCCTCTACTCCTCTCCTCCTCTCCTATCTCTACAGCATGTCCTCATAGTGCTCCTCCTCTCCTCCTCTCCTCCTCTCCTATCTCTACAGCATGTCCTCATAGTGCTCCTCCTCTCCTCCTCTCCTATCTCTACAGCATGTCCTCATAGTGCTCCTCCTCTCCTCCTCTCCTATCTCTACAGCATGTCCTCATAGTGCTCCTCCTCTCCTCCTCTCCTCCTCTCCTATCTCTACAGCATGTCCTCATAGTGCTCCTCCTCTCCTCCTCTCCTCCTCTCCTATCTCTACAGCATGTCCTCATAGTGCTCCTCCTCTCCTCCTCTCCTCCTCTCCTATCTCTACAGCATGTCCTCATAGTGCTCCTCCTCTCCTATCTCTACAGCATGTCCTCATAGTGCTCCTCCTCTCCTCCTCTCCTATCTCTACAGCATGTCCTCATAGTGCTCCTCCTCTCCTCCTCCTCCTCTCATAGTGCTCCTCCTCTCCTCCTCTCCTATCTCTACAGCATGTCCTCATAGTGCTCCTCCTCCTCCTCTCCTCCTCTCCTATCTCTACAGCATGTCCTCATAGTGCTCCTCCTCTCCTCCTCTCCTCCTCTCCTATCTCTACAGCATGTCCTCATAGTGCTCCTCCTTTCCTCCTCCTCTCCTATCTCTACAGCATGTCCTCATAGTGCTCCTCCTCCTCCTCCTCCTCTCCTATCTCTACAGCATGTCCTCATAGTGCTCCTCCTCTCCTCCTCTCCTCCTCTCCTATCTCTCAGCATGTCCTCTATCTCTACAGCATGTCCTCATAGTCTCCTCCTCTCCTCCTCTCCTATCTCTACAGCATGTCCTCATAGTGCTCCTCCTCTCCTCCTCCTCCTCTCCTATCTCTACAGCATGTCCTCATAGTGCTCCTCCTCTCCTCCTCTCCTATCTCTACAGCATGTCCTCATAGTGCTCCTCCTCTCCTCCTCTCCTATCTCTACAGCATGTCCTCATAGTGCTCCTCCTCTCCTCCTCTCCTCCTCTCCTATCTCTACAGCATGTCCTCATAGTGCTCCTCCTCTACTCCTCTCCTCCTCTCCTATCTCTACAGCATGTCCTCATAGTGCTCCTCCTCTACTCCTCTCCTCCTCTCCTATCTCTACAGCATGTCCTCATAGTGCTCCTCCTCTACTCCTCTCCTCCTCTCCTATCTCTACAGCATGTCCTCATAGTGCTCCTCCTCCTCCTCTCCTCCTCTCCTATCTCTACAGCATGTCCTCATAGTGCTCCTCCTCTACTCCTCTCCTCCTCTCCTATCTCTACAGCATGTCCTCATAGTGCTCCTCCTCCTCCTCTCCTCCTCTCCTATCTCTACAGCATGTCCTCATAGTGCTCCCTCCTCTCCTCCTCTCCTATCTCTACAGCATGTCCTCATAGTGCTCCTCCTCTCCTCCTCTCCTCCTCTCCTATCTCTACAGCATGTCCTCATAGTGCTCCTCCTCCTCCTCTCCTCCTCTCCTATCTCTACAGCATGTCCTCATAGTGCTCCTCCTCTCCTCCTCTCCTCCT
The DNA here is from genome assembly GCF_021184085.1 of Oncorhynchus gorbuscha. Lineage (NCBI taxonomy): Eukaryota > Metazoa > Chordata > Actinopteri > Salmoniformes > Salmonidae > Oncorhynchus > Oncorhynchus gorbuscha. Next base: position 100,950 of record NW_025746250.1, on the reverse strand, counting down.
CTCCTATCTCTACAGCATGTCCTCATAGTGCTCCTCCTCCTCTCCTCCTCTCCTATCTCTACAGCATGTCCTCATAGTGCTCCTCCTCTCCTCCTCTCTCCTATCTCCTCTCCTATCTCTACAGCATGTCCTCATAGTGCTCCTCCTCCTCCTCTCCTCCTCTCCTATCTCTACAGCATGTCCTCATAGTGCTCCTCCTCTACTCCTCTCCTCCTCTCCTATCTCTACAGCATGTCCTCATAGTGCTCCTCCTCTACTCCCTCTCCTCTCCTATCTCTACAGCATGTCCTCATAGTGCTCCTCCTCTCCTCCTCTCCTCCTCTCCTATCTCTACAGCATGTCCTCATAGTGCTCCTCCTCTACTCCTCTCCTCCTCTCCTATCTCTACAGCATGTCCTCATAGTGCTCCTCCTCCTCCTCTCCTCCTCTCCTATCTCTACAGCATGTCCTCATAGTGCTCCTCCTCTCCTCCTCTCCTCCTCTCCTATCTCTACAGCATGTCCTCATAGTGCTCCTCCTCTACTCCTCTCCTCCTCTCCTATCTCTACAGCATGTCCTCATAGTGCTCCTCCTCTCCTCCTCTCCTCCTCTCCTATCTCTACAGCATGTCCTCATAGTGCTCCGCTCCTCTCCTCCTCTCCTATCTCTACAGCATGTCCTCATAGTGCTCCTCCTCCTCCTCTCCTCCTCTCCTATCTCTACAGCATGTCCTCATAGTGCTCCTCCTCCTCCTCTCCTCCTCTCCTATCTCTACAGCATGTCCTCATAGTGCTCCTCCTCTACTCCTCTCCTCCTCTCCTATCTCTACAGCATGTCCTCATAGTGCTCCTCCTCTACTCCTCTCCTCCTCTCCTATCTCTACAGCATGTCCTCATAGTGCTCCTCCTCTACTCCTCTCCTCCTCTCCTATCTCTACAGCATGTCCTCATAGTGCTCCTCCTCTACTCCTCTCCTCCTCTCCTATCTCTACAGCATGTCCTCATAGTGCTCCTCCTCTACTCCTCTCCTCCTCTCCTATCTCTACAGCATGTCCTCATAGTGCTCCTCCTCTACTCCTCTCCTCCTCTCCTATCTCTACAGCATGTCCTCATAGTGCTCCTCCTCTACTCCTCTCCTATCTCTACAGCATGTCCTCATAGTGCTCCTCCTCTCCTCCTCCTCTCCTATCTCTACAGCATGTCCTCATAGTGCTCCTCCCTCTCCTCCTCCTCTCCTATCTCTACAGCATGTCCTCATAGTGCTCCTCCTCTACTCCTCCTCCTCTCCTATCTCTACAGCATGTCCTCATAGTGCTCCTCCTCCTCCCTCCTCTCCTATCTCTACAGCATGTCCTCATAGTGCTCCTCCTCTCCTCCTCTCCTATCTCTACAGCATGTCCTCATAGTGCTCCTCCTTTCCTCCTCTCCTCCTCTCCTATCTCTACAGCATGTCCTCATAGTGCTCCTCCTCTCCTCCTCTCCTATCTCTACAGCATGTCCTCATAGTGCTCCTCCTCTCCTCCTCTCCTATCTCTACAGCATGTCCTCATAGTGCTCCTCCTCTCCTCCTCTCTTCTTCTCCTCCTCTCCTATCTCTACAGCATGTCCTCATAGTGCTCCTCCTTTCCTCCTCTCCTATCTCTACAGCATGTCCTCATAGTGCTCCTCTCTCTCCTCCTCTCCTATCTCTACAGCATGTCCTCATAGTGCTCCTCCTCTCCTCCTCTCCTATCTCTACAGCATGTCCTCATAGTGCTCCTCCTCTCTCCTCCTCTCTCCTATCTCTACAGCATGTCCTCATAGTGCTCCTCCTCTACTCCTCTCCTCCTCTCCTATCTCTACAGCATGTCCTCATAGTGCTCCTCCTCTCCTCCTCTCCTATCTCTACAGCATGTCCTCATAGTGCTCCTCCTCCTCTCCTCCTCTCCTATCTCTACAGCATGTCCTCATAGTGCTCCCTCCTCTCCTCCTCTCCTATCTCTACAGCATGTCCTCATAGTGCTCCTCCTCTACTCCTCTCCTCCTCTCCTATCTCTACAGCATGTCCTCATAGTGCTCCTCCTCTCCTCCTCTCCTATCTCTACAGCATGTCCTCATAGTGCTCCTCCTCTACTCCTCCTCCTCTCCTATCTCTACAGAATGTCCTCATAGTGCTCCTCCTCCCTCCTCTCCTATCTCTACAGCATGTCCTCATAGTGCTCCTCCTCCTCCTCCTCTCCTATCTCTACAGCATGTCCTCATAGTGCTCCTCCTTTCCTCCTCTCCTCCTCTCCTATCTCTACAGCATGTCCTCATAGTGCTCCTCTCTCCTCCTCTCCTATCTCTACAGCATGTCCTCATAGTGCTCCTCCTCTGACTCCTCTCCTATCTCTACAGCATGTCCTCATAGTGCTCCTCCTCTACTCCTCTCCTCCTCTCCTATCTCTACAGCATGTCCTCATAGTGCTCCTCCTCTCCTCTTCTTCTCCTATCTCTACAGCTTGTCCTCATAGTGCTCCTCCTCTCCTCCTCTCCTATCTCTACAGCATGTCCTCATAGTGCTCCTCCTCTCCTCCTCTCCTATCTCTACAGCATGTCCTCATAGTGCTCCTCCTCTCCTCCTCTCCTCCTCTCCTATCTCTACAGCATGTCCTCATAGTGCTCCTCCTCTCCTATCTCTACAGCATGTCCTCATAGTGCTCCTCCTCTCCTCCTCTCCTCCTCTCCTCCTCTCCTCCTCTCCTATCTCTACAGCATGTCCTCATAGTGCTCCTCCTCTCCTATCTCTACAGCATGTCCTCATAGTGCTCCTCCTCTCCTCCTCTCCTATCTCTACAGCATGTCCTCATAGTGCTCCTCCTCTCCTCCTCTCTTCTTCTCCTCCTCTCCTATCTCTACAGCATGTCCTCATAGTGCTCCTCCTCTCCTCCTCTCCTATCTCTACAGCATGTCCTCATAGTGCTCCTCCTCTAACTCTCTTCTTCTCCTCCTCTCCTATCTCTACAGCATGTCCTCATAGTGCTCCAGAGAGTGTCTAGTCTTTCCTCCTCTCCTATCTCTACAGCATGTCCTCATAGTGCTCCTCCTCCTTCTCCTATCTCTACAGCATGTCCTCATAGTGCTCCTCCTCTCCTTCCTATCTCTACAGCATGTCCTCATAGTGCTCCTCCTCTCCTCCTCTCCTATCTCTACAGCATGTCCTCATAGTGCTCCTCCTCTCCTCCTCTCCTATCTCTACAGCATGTCCTCATAGTGCTCCTCCTCTAGTCTCCTCCTCCTCTCCTATCTCTACAGAATGTCCTCATAGTGCACCGCCTCCCTCCTCTCCTATCTCTACAGCATGTCCTCATAGTGCTCCTCCTCTCCTCCTCTCCTATCTCTACAGCATGTCCTCATAGTGCTCCTCCTTTCCTCCTCTCCTCCTCTCCTATCTCTACAGCATGTCCTCATAGTGCTCCTCCATCTCCTCCTCTCCTATCTCTACAGCATGTCCTCATAGTGCTCCTAGTCTCTCCTCCTCTCCTATCTCTACAGCATGTCCTCATAGTGCTCCTCCTCTACTCCTCTCCTCCTCTCCTATCTCTACAGCATGTCCTCATAGTGCTCCTCCTTCCTCTCCTCCTCTCCTATCTCTACAGCATGTCCTCATAGTGCTCCTCCTCTACTCCTCTCCTCCTCTCCTATCTCTACAGCATGTCCTCATAGTGCTCCTCCTCTGATCCTCCTCTCCTATCTCTACAGCATGTCCTCATAGTGCTTATTGTGTGTTGACAGACTCCTCCTCTCCTCCTCTCCTATCTCTACAGCATGTCCTCATAGTGCTCCTCCTCTCCTCCTCTCCTCCTCTCCTATCTCTACAGCATGTCCTCATAGTGTCTGATCCTTCTCCTCTCCTCCTCTCCTTCAGTAACATGTTATAGTGCTGTTCCAGACCTCTGATCCTCTCCTCCTCTCCTATCTCTACAGCATGTCCTCATAGTGCTCCTCCTCTGATCCTCCTCCTGACAGACTCTCCTATCTCTACAGCATGTCCTCATAGTGCTGATCCTTCAGTAACATCCTCTCCTATCTCTACAGCATGTAGTCTAGTCTCCTCCTCTCCCTAACTGGTTATCTCTACAGCATGTCCTCATAGTGCTCCTCCTTCTCCTCTCATGGTTGACAGACAGTGTCTGTCTCCTCTCCTATCTCTACAGCATGTCCTCATAGTGCTCCTCCTCTCCTCTCCTATCTCTACAGCATGTCTTATAGTGCTCCTCCTCAGTAACTCCTCTCCTCTCCTATCTCTACAGCATGTCCTCATAGTGCTCCTCCTCTACTCCTCCTCCTCTCCTATCTCTACAGCATGTCCTCATAGTGCACAGACAGTAGTCTCCTCTCTCCTATCTCTACAGCATGTGTTCATAGTGCTCCTCCTCTGATCCTTCAGTAACATGGTTAGTCTGACAGCATGTCTCTAGTGCTCCTTCCTCTACATCCTCTTGTCCTCTATCTCTAGCATGTCCATGGTTAGTGCTCCTCCTCTGATCCTTCTCCTCCTCTCCTATCTCTGACAGACATGTCCTCATAGTGCTCCTCCTCTACTCCTCTCCTCCTCTCCTATCTCTACAGCATGTCCTCATAGTGTCCTAGTCTACTCCTTCTAACATCCTTCCTATCTCTACAGCAGTGTCTCATAGTGCTCCTCCTTCAGTAACCTGTGTGTTCTCCTATCTCTGACAGCATGTCCTCATGCTCCTCCTCTAACTGACCTCTCTGATCCTCTCCTATCTCTACAGCATGTCCTCATAGTGCTCCTCCTCTCCTTCCTCTCCTATCTCTACAGCATGTCCTCATAGTGCAGACCTCCTCTAGTCTGATCCTTCAGTAACATGGTTATCTTACAGCATGTCCTCATAGTGACAGACTCCTGATCCCTCCTATCTCTACAGCATGTCCTCATATTGTGTCCTGATCCTTCAGACAGACAGTGGTCTAGTCTGATCCTTCAGTAACATGGTTATCTCAGACAGATGTCCTCAGTAGTGCTCTAGTCTGATCCTTCAGTACACATGGTTCATTGTGTCAGTAAACATGTCTCCACAGTCAAAGTCATTTACCTTCATTTATATCCTTCAGAAACATGGTTAAATGTGTTGACCATTTCAAAGCAACTTCAGTAACATGGTTATTGTGTTTCAGACACTAGTCTAGTCTGATCCTTCAGTAACATGGTTATTGTGTGTTGACAGACAGTAGTCTAGTCTGATCCTTCAGTAACATGGTTATTGTGTGTTGACAGACAGTAGTCTAGTCTGATCCTTCAGTAACATGGTTATTGTGTGTTGACAGACAGTAGTCTAGTCTGATCCTTCAGTAACATGGTTATTGTGTGTTGACAGACAGTAGTCTAGTCTGATCCTTCAGTAACATGGTTATTGTGTGTTGACAGACAGTAGTCTAGTCTGATCCTTCAGTAACATGGTTATTGTGTGTTGACAGACAGTAGTCTAGTCTGATCCTTCAGTAACATGGTTATTGTGTGTTGACAGACAGTAGTCTAGTCTGATCCTTCAGTAACATGGTTATTGTTATTATTGTTATTATTATTATTATTGTTATTATTATTATTATTGTTGTTATTATTATTATTGGTATTGTTATTATTGTTATTGTTATTATTGTTACTGTTGTTATTGTTATTATTATTATTATTGTTATTGTTATTGTTGTTATTCATGTTATTATTATTATTGTTATTGTTGTTATTATTATTATTATTATAGGTATTGTTATTATTGTTATTGTTATTATTGTTATTGTTATTATTATTGGTATTATTGGTATTATTGGTATTATTATTAATATTATTATTGTTATTATTATTGTTATTATTATTACTATTATTATTGTTATTATTGTTATTATTATTGTTATTATTTTAATTATTGTTATTGTTATTGTTATTATTATTGTTATTGTTAGTATTATTGTTGTTATTGTTATTATTATTATTGTTATTATTATTGTTGTTATTATTATTGATTATTATTATTGTTATTATTGTTATTATTATTATTATTATTGTTATTATTGTTTATTATTATTATTGATATTATTATTATAATTATTATTATTATTATTATTATTATTATTATTGTTATTATTATTATTGTTATTATTATTGTTATTATTATTATTGCTGTTGTTATTATTGCTATTATTATTATTATTATTAGTAGTAGTAGTATTGTTATTATTATTGTTATTATTATTATTGCTTTTGTTATTATTGCTATTATTATTATTATTATTTGATATGACCTTTATTTAAGCAGGGGTCATGCTGAGACCACCCTAAGTGTCTTTCACAGACGAGCCCTGCATGAACACATCAACAAACAATAATCACACTATCTATATAAACATCAATTACACTATAATTACACTATCTATATAAACATCAATTACACTATAATTACACTATACTTAAGCAATCAGGCCCCAGGGGTGTGGTATACGGCCAATATACCACGGCTAAGGGCTGGTCTTAAGCACGACGCAACGCAGAGTGTCTTGATACAGCCCTTAGCTGTGGTATATTGGCCATATACCACCGACCTCTGAGATGCCTTATTGCTATTATAAACTGGTTACCAACGTAATTAAAGCAGTAAAAATAAATGTTTTGTCATACCCGTGGTATACAGTCTGATACACCACAGCTGTCAGCCAATCAGCATTCAGGGCTCAAACCACCCAGTTTATAAATACAGTGCCTGCAGAAAGTGTTCAGACCCCTTGACCCCTTATTCTAACACTGATTAAAAAGCAATTTACACACATTACTCCATAATGACAAAGCAAAAACAGGCTTTTAGAAATGTTTGGTAATTCATTTAAAATAAAAAACAGAAATATTGTATTTACATAAGTATTCAGACCTTTTGCTATGTGATTCGAAATTCAGCTCAGGTGCATCCTGTTTCCATTGATCATCCTTGAGATGTTTCTACTACTTGATACAACGTGAGTCCACCTGTGGTAAATTCAATTGATTAGACATGATTTGGAAAGGCACACACCTGTCTATATAAGGTCCCACAGGTGACAGTGCATGTCAGAGCAAAAACCAAGTCATGAGGTGGAAGGAATTGTCCGTAGAGCCCTGAGACAGGATTGTGTTGAGGCACAGATCTGGGGAATATGTCTGCAGCGTTGAAGGTCCCCAAGAACACAGTCTGAGAACACAGTCTGTGAACACAGTCTGAGAACACAGTCTGTGAGAACACAGTCTGAGAACACAGTCTGAGAACACAGTCTGAGAACACAGTCTGTGAACACAGTCTGAGAACACAGTCTGAGAACACAGTCTGAGAACACAGTCTGAGAACACAGTCTGTGAACACAGTCTGAGAACACAGTCTGTGAGAACACAGTCTGAGAACACAGCTCTCACAGACTCTTCCTAGAGCTGGCTGCCCGGCCAAACTGAACAATCAGGGGAGAAGGGCCTTGGTCAGGGAGGTGACCAAGTCCCGATGGTCACTCTGACAGAGCTCTAGAGTTCCTCTGCGGGGATGGGAGAACCTTCCAGAAGGCAAACCATCTCTGCAGCACTTCATCAATCAGGCCTCTATGGTAGAGTGGCCAGACGGAAGCCACTCCTCAGTAAAAGGCACTTGGAGTTTGCCAAAAGACACCAAAAGACTCTCAGACCATGAGAAACAAGATTCTCTGGTCTGATGAAACCAAGATTGAACTCTTTGGCCTGAATGCCAAGCGTCACGTCTGGAGGAAGCCTGGCACCATCCCTACTGTGAAGCATGGTGGTGGCAGCATCATGCTGTGGGGATATTTTTCGGCAGCATGGACTGGAAGACTTGTCAGGATCGAGGGAAAGATGAACGGAGCAAAGTACAGAGAGATCCTTGATGAAAACCTGCTCCAGAGCACTCAGGACCTCAAACTGGGGTGAAGGTTCACCTTCCAACAGGACAACGATGCTAAGCACACAGCCAATACAATGCAGGAGTGGCTTCGGGACAAGACTCAGAATGTCCTTGAGTGGCCCAGCCAGAGCCCGGACTTGAACCCGATCGAACATCTCTGGAGAGACCTGAAAATAGCTGTGCCGCGATGCTCACCATCCCACCTGACAGAGCTGGAGAGGATCTGCAGAGAAGAATGGGAGAAACTCCTCAAATACAGGTGTGTCAAGCTTGTATCGTCATACCCAAGAAGACTTGAGGCTGTAATCGCTGCCAAAGATGCTTCAACAAAGTACTGAGTAAAGGGTCTGAATACTTCTGTAAATCTGATATTACATTAGTTATACATTTTTTCTCAAAAATGTCTATAAACCTGTTTTTTCTTTGTCATTATGGGGTATCGTGTGTAGATTGACGAGGGGAAAAATCTATTTAATAATTGTTTTAATAAGGCTGTAACGTAATTGTTTTAATAAGGCTGTAACGTAATTGTTTTAATAAGGCTGTAACGTCATTATTTTAATAAGGCTGTAACGTAATTGTTTTAATAAGGCTGTAACATAAATGTTTTAATAAGGCTGTAACGTAATTGTTTTAATAAGGCTGTAACGTAATTGTTTTAATAAGGCTGTAACGTAATTGTTTTAATAAGGCTGTAACGTCATTATTTTAATAAGGCTGTAACGTAATTGTTTTAATAAGGCTGTAACATAATTGTTTTAATAAGGCTGTAACGTCATTTTTTTCTTCTAAAAAGTCAAGGGGTCTGAATACTTTCCAAATGTACAGTATCTATATAAAGACTATTTACACTGTTCATACACATCAATTACACTATACCTATATACACATCAAGTACACTATACCTATATACACATCAATTACACTATACCTATATACTCATCAATTACACTATACCTATATACACATCAATTACACTATACCTATATACACATCAATTACACTATACCTATATACACATCAATTACACTATATCTATATACACATCAATTACACTATACCTATATACACATCAATTACACTATACCTATATACACATCAATTACACTATACCTATATACACATCAATTACACTATATCTATATACACATCAATTACACTATACCTATATACATCAATTACACTATAATATACACTCAATTACACTATACCTATATACACATCAATTACACTATACCTATATACACATCAATTACACTATACCTATATACACATCAATTACACTATACCTATATACACATCAATTACACTATACCTATATACACATCAATTACACTATACCTATATACACATCAATTACACTATACCTATATACACATCAATTACACTATACCTATATACACATCAATTACACTATACCTATATACACATAAATTAAAACTATACCTTTTGTTGCAGGAATTTAATTCCTCTGTTTTAATTCCCAATTAAAATTAAACACTTTCAATTCATAGTACTGGGATCAAGAAAGATAACTCATACATATACAGAATAGTATTCGGATTAGTACATATACAGTAACATAATAGTATTCTGATTAGTCAGTCCTGATTGAAATGTATACATAATTAGTCATCATTGATAAAAATTCCCTTAACACCTATATACACATCAATTACACTATACCTATATACACATCAATTACACTATACCTATATACACATCAATTACACTATACCTATATACACATCAATTACACTATACCTATATACACATCAATTACACTATACCTATATACACATCAATTACACTATACCTATATACACATCAATTACACTATACTGTAGGAATATCAATGGTTCTGGAACTATCAAAAGATAGAATTCAACGGTCTGCAAACAGACGGTTCAAGGGCTGTAAATGATATCCCTACCAGATTCACTGATATCATGGTTCTGGAACTATCAAAAGATAGAAGAACGGTCTGCAAAGAGACGGAAGAGGCTGCAACACTCCTAACCTTCACTGAATCCAGGTGCCTTGAGTTGACAGAAAGAGAGATGGAATAGACTGCAACACTCCTAACCTTCACTGAATCCAGGTGCCTTGAGTTGACAGAAAGAGAGATGGAAGAGGCTGCAACACTCCTAACCTTCACTGAATCCAGGTGCCTTGAGTTGACAGAAAGAGAGATGGAAGAGGCTGCAACACTCCTACCCTTCACTGAATCCAGCTGCCTTGAGTTGACAGAAAGAGAGATGGAAGAGGCTGCAACACTCCTACCCTTCACTGAATCCAGCTGCCTTGAGTTGACAGAAAGAGAGATGGAAGAGGCTGCAACACTCCTAACCTTCACTGAATCCAGCTGCCTTGAGTTGACAGAAAGAGAGATGGAAGAGGCTGCAACACTCCTACCCTTCACTGAATCCAGCTGCCTTGAGTTGACAGAAACAGAGATGGAAGAGGCTGCAACACTCCTAACCTTCACTGAATCCAGGTGCCTTGAGTTGACAGAGGCCTCTGGAACAGAATCCTTTCTTGTTCATATTTTGGAAACCTAAACAGAATGGGAGTCCATATTCACCCACACAAAGAATAGAATAAACATGGGAGTCCATATTCACCCACACAAAGAATAGAATAAACATGGGAGTCCATATTCACCCACACAAAGAATAGAAACAGCATGGGAGTCCATATTCACCCACACAAAGAATAGAAACAACATGGAAGTCCATATTCACCCACACAAAGAATAGAATAAACATGGGAGTCCATATTCACCCACACAAAGAATAGAATAAACATGGGAGTCCATATTCACCCACACAAAGAATATAAACAGCATGGGAGTCCATATTCACCCACACAAAGAATAGAAACAACATGGGAGTCCATATTCACCCACACAAAGAATATAAACAACATGGGAGTCCATATTCACCCACGCAAAGAATATAAACAACATGGGAGTCCATATTCACCCACACAAAGAATAGAAACAACATGGGAGTCCATATTCACCCACACAAAGAATAGAAACAACATGGGAGTCCATATTCACCCACACAAAGAATAGAAACAACATGGGAGTCCATATTCACCCACACAAAGAATAGAATAAACATGGGAGTCCATATTCACCCACACAAAGAATAGAAACAGCATGGGAGTCCATATTCACCCACGCAAAGAATATAAACAACATGGGGGTCCATATTCACCCACACAAAGAACAGAAACAACATGGGAGTCCATATTCACCCACACAAAGAATATAAACAACATGGGAGTCCATATTCACCCACACAAAGAACAGAAACAACATGGGAGTCCATATTCACCCACACAAAGAACAGAAACAACATGGGAGTCCATATTCACCCACACAAAGAAAAGAAACAACATGGGAGTCCATATTCACCCACACAAAGAACAGAAACAACATGGGAGTCCATATTCACCCACACAAAGAACAGAAACAACATGGGAGTCCATATTCACCCACACAAAGAACAGAAACAACATGGGAGTCCATATTCACCCACACAAAGAACAGAAACAACATGGGAGTCCATATTCACCCACACAAAAATAGAAACAACATGGGAGTCCATATTCACCCACACAAAGAACAGAAACAATATGGGAGTCCATATTCACCCACACAAAAATAGAAACAACATGGGAGTCCATATTCACCCACACAAAGAACAGAAAAAGAGGGGTAGTGGGAGTGTGGGTGTGGATTGGGCTTAGGGAGTGGTGCTGTGGTTTATGTGGCATTGGGTGCTATGTGTGTGTGTTTGTGTGTGTGTGTGTGTGTGTATAGTGACACCCTCTATGTGTCCCACACCAACCCCTCAGACTCCAGGCTGCCTGTCTCTGTCCTAAATCATATGTCTGTTTCATTCTTAACTCTCTGATTTTCACCACACACACAGGTGGACACACACACACACACACACACACACACACACACACACACACACACACACACACACACACACACACACACACACACACACACACACACAACAGGGGCCTGTCCACCACGACTGTCTCTCCCATTCTGCTGAGAGCCAGATGGAGGCGGTCGGTCCCTCTGTCAGATTTAGAACCTCCACATAATTGCTGTCCCGGCCTGTATGTGTGAGAGCTGTGTGTGTGTTTGTGAGCCATGTGTGCGTGCATTTGTGTATCTCTGTGTGTGTGTGTGTGTGTGTGTGTGTGTGTGTGTGTGGTGTGTGTGTGTGTGTGTGTGTGTGTGTGTGTGTGTGTGTGTGTGTGTGTGTGTGTGTGTGTGTGTGTGTGTGTGTGTGTGTGTGTGTGTGTGAGAGAGAGAGCCATGTGTCGTGAAAGCCATGTGTGTGTTATTCTGTGTTTTTCCAAGGTCCTGCACGGCCATGGGGGGGGAGTCCCTCACGGACGGAACCGCAGTTCTGAACAGAAACACAAACACATGAGAACCCACTGGCAGAACAGAACCAGCTGGAACAGGCCATCCATCAAACAATAATGGAACTGAAAACCCAAACTACAGAAAGACGTGCCCACCCCCTACCCCACCCCGACGTGCCCACCCCCTACCCCACCCCGACGTGCCCACCCCCTACCCCACCCCGATGTGCCCACCCCCTGACGTGCCCCCCACCCCGACGTGCCCACCCCCTACCCCACCCCGACGTGCCCACCCTGTCGAGAGGATGGCGATGGTGTGGTGGCATGGGTGCCGCCATGCCTCAATCCAGAACCACAGTGTGTCTGAAATAGCACCCAGATCCCTATATAGTACACTACTTTTGACCAGAGGGCACATAGGGCCCTAATCAAAAAGTAGTGCACTATATAGGGAATAGGGTGCCATTTTAGATGCCTCCACAGACTATCCTGTCTTCAGGAAGCGCTGTCTGGTTGGCTGCAGCAGTGTTGTTCCAGGGTTAGCTGCTGTTACACTGTGAATCACCGACCTCATCCGGGGTGTGTTGGTCTCTGGGTCAGAGGAGACTTTGGTCTCTCTAGTCTTCTATGAACAGTGAACCCACATCTGCTTGAAATGCAGTGACGGGAGATTTTGGTTTTCATTAAACTGAGCAATATTTTTAGAACGTTCAACAGAGGTTGAATGAAAGGTCAAGTGCATGTTGTGAATGACAACTGTATGGTTCTAGGTTTGCATCTTAAATGGCACCCTATTCCCTAAATAGCATCCTATTCCCTAAATGGCACCCTATTCCCTAAATAGCATCCTATTCCCTAAATAGCATCCTATTCCCTAAATAGCATCCTATTCCCTAAAATAGCATCCTATTCCCTAAAATAGCATCCTATTCCCTAAATAGCATCCTATTCCCTAAATGGCACCCTATTCCTTATACAGACAGGGATGTATCAAAGCCTGAAACACACTGGTCTGGTATGAAGGCTTGGCGGGAAGGAAAGTCACACTGACAGTATGTCCAGTCATCGTTTAATTCAAATAAATTCCCTCCTAATGAGGACATTGACTCACAAAATCTACAAAACCAACATTCCCCACATGCACAGTGAGTACCAGTCATGACTGAGTCACACCAGCTCAACAATAGAATGGAGTCATGTCAAATGCAGGTACGGACCATTGTAGATACACTCACCATCACTTCTATACACTGTAGGTACACAAGCTGATCCTAGATCTGTGCCTACAGGAAACTACAACAATCTACACTCCCAGGCCTGTCGATAGGACCTCCCAGGAAGTCAACCATACACCAGGAAGAGGATGTTAATTACTGTAAGATAATTGGACATTATATGAGTCATGTTGATGGTAACTCAGTTATAATGTGTCATGTTGATGGTATCTCAGTTATAATGTGTCTAGAGTCATGTTGATGGTAACTCAGTTATAATGTGTCATGTTGATGGTAACTCAGTTATAATGAGTCATGTTGATGGTATCTCAGTTATAATGTGTCTAGAGTCATGTTGATGGTAACTCAGTTATAATGTGTCTAGAGTCATGTTGATGGTAACTCAGTTATAATGAGTCATGTTGATGGTAACTCAGTTATAATGAGTCATGTTGATGGTATCTCAGTTATAATGAGTCATGTTGATGGTAACTCAGTTATAATGAGTCATGTTGATGGTAACTCAGTTATAATGAGTCATGTTGATGGTATCTCAGTTATAATGTGTCATGTTGATGGTAACTCAGTTATAATGTGTCTAGAGTCATGTTGATGGTATCTCAGTTATAATGTGTCTAGAGTCATGTTGATGGTAACTCAGTTATAATGAGTCATGTTGATGGTAACTCAGTTATAATGAGTCATGTTGATGGTAACTCAGTTATAATGAGTCATGTTGATGGTAACTCAGTTATAATGAGTCATGTTGATGGTATCTCAGTTATAATGTGTCATTGTCATGCAGGTGATAGAGGACCCAAAAGCGACTTAACAGAAACAGAGTTTATTCAAATCCAAACAGGGAATAACAGAAATCCTCTAGTCTGTAGAGGGGAATAACAGGAGAAGCGGCCACAGACTGCAGGTCGCTTCGGGTAGGCGCAGGCCGTAGTAGACAGAGACACCTGCTCACACGCAGCATCTGATGAAGGCAAAAAACACGACAGGACAGGGCGAAACACAATCACAGCATGGTGAATACAAAACAAGGAACCGACGGGACAGGAACGGAACACAAAGGAATAAATAGGGACTCTAATCAGGGGAAAGGATCGGGAACAGGTGTGGGAAGACTAAATGATGATTAGGGGAATAGGAACAGCTGGGAGCAGGAACGGAACGATAGAGAGAGGAGAGAGAGGGAGGGGGAGAGAGAGGGATAGAAAAAGGGAACGAACCTAATAAGACCAGCAGGGGAAAACGAACAGAAGGAAAAGCAAAATGACAAGATGATATAAGACAAAACATGACAGTACCCCCCACTCACCGAGCGCCTCCTGGCGCTCTCGAGGAGGAACACTGGCGGCAACGGAGGAAATCATAGATCAAACGGTCCAGCACGTCCCGAGAAAGAACCCAACTCCTCTCCTCAGGACCGTAACGAAAAACGATAAAAAGGGAAACTAGGGTACTACTCTAAAAAAAAATGAGAACTAGGGACAGACTGAGACACAGCAAGGGCAGGAACAAGAACAGGAGAGATGCGATGGCAGGGAACAGACTGAGACCCAGCAAGACCAGGAGCAGAAGCAGAAAAAAATTACCAGACTTCTTCTGCGCGCAGTCTGAACACGCAGCCACGAAACGGCGCGTGTCACGCTCCTGAGTCGGCCACCAAAAGCGCTGGCGAATAGAAGCAAGAGTGCCTCGAACACCGGGATGACCAGCTAACTTGGCAGAGTGAGCCCACTGAAGAACAGCCAGACGAGTGGAAACAGGAACGAAAAGGAGGTTACTAGGACAAGCGCGGCGACGCAGTGTGCGTGAGTGCTTGCTTAACCTGTCTTTCAATTCCCCAGACTGTCAACCCGACAACACGCCCATAAGGAAGAATCCCCTCGAGATCAGTAGAAGCCACAGAAGAACTAAACAGACGGGATAAGGCATCAGGCTTGGTGTTCTTGCTACCCGGACGGTAAGAAATCACAAACTCGAAACGAGCGAAAAACAACGCCCAACGAGCTTGACGGGCATTAAGTCGTTTGGCAGAACGGATGTACTCAAGGTTCTTATGGTCTGTCCAAACGACAAAAGGAACGGTCGCCCCCTCCAACCACTGTCGCCATTCGCCTAGGGCTAAGCGGATGGCGAGCAGTTCACGGTTACCCACATCATAGTTGCGCTCAGATGGCGACAGGCGATGAGAAAAATAAGCGCAAGGATGAACCTTATCGTCAGACTGGAAGCGCTGGGATAGAATGGCTCCCACGCCTACCTCTGAAGCGTCAACCTCGACAATGAATTGTCTAGTGACGTCAGGAGTAACGAGGATAGGAGCGGACGTAAACGTTCTTTTAGAAGATCAAAAGCTCCCTGGGCGGAACCGGACCACTTAAAACACGTCTTGACAGAAGTAAGAGCTGTGAGAGGGGCAGCAACTTGACCGAAATTACGAATGAAACGCCGATAGAAATTAGCGAAACCTAAAAAGCGCTGCAACTCGACACGTGACCTTGGAACGGGCCAATCACTGACAGCTTGGACCTTAGCGGAATCCATCTGAATGCCTTCAGCGGAAATAACGGAACCGAGAAAAGTAACGGAGGAGACATGAAAAGAGCACTTCTCAGCCTTTACGTAGAGACAATTCTCTAAAAGGCGCTGTAGAACACGTCGAACGTGCTGAACATGAATCTCGAGTGACGGAGAAAAAATCAGGATATCGTCAAGATAGACAAAAACAAAAATGTTCAGCATGTCTCTCAGAACATCATTAACTAATGCCTGAAAAACAGCTGGCGCATTGGCGAGACCGAACGGCAGAACCCGGTACTCAAAATGCCCTAACGGAGTGTTAAACGCCGTTTTCCACTCGTCCCCCTCTCTGATGCGCACGAGATGGTAAGCGTTACGAAGGTCCAACTTAGTAAAGCACCTGGCTCCCTGCAGAATCTCGAAGGCTGATGACACAAGGGGAAGCGGATAACGATTCTTAACCGTTATGTCATTCAGCCCTCGATAATCCACGCAGGGCGCAGAGTACCGTCCTTCTTCTTAACAAAAAAGAACCCCGCCCCGGCCGGAGAAGAAGAAGGCACTATGGTACCGGCGTCAAGAGACACAGACAAATAATCCTCGAGAGCCTTACGTTCGGGAGCCGACAGAGAGTATAGTCTACCTCGAGGAGGAGTGGTCCCCGGAAGGAGATCAATACTACAATCATACGACCGGTGAGGAGGAAGGGAGTTGGCTCGGGACCGACTGAAGACCGTGCGCAGATCATGATATTCCTCCGGCACTCCTGTCAAATCGCCAGGTTCCTCCTGGGAAGTAGGGACAGAAGAAACGGGAGGGATGGCAGACATTAAACACTTCACATGACAAGAAACGTTCCAGGATAGGATAGAATTACTAGACCAATTAATAGAAGGATTATGACATACTAGCCAGGGATGACCCAAAACAACAGGTGTAAACGGTGAACGGAAAATCAAAAAAATAAATAGTCTCACTGTGGTTACCAGATACTGTGAGGGTTAAAGGTAGTGTCTCAAATCTGATACTGGGAAGATGACTACCATCTAAGGCAAACATGGGCGTAGGCTTGTCTAACGGTCTGAAAGGAATGTTATGTTTCCGAACCCATGCTTCGTCCATGAAACAACCCTCAGCCCCAGAGTCAATCAAGGCACTGCATGTAGCACCCGAACCGGTCCAGCGTAGATGGACCGACATAGTAGTACAAGATCTAGATGAAGAGACCAGAGTAGTAGCGCTCACCAGTAGCCCTCCGCTTACTGATGGGCTCTGGCCTCTTACTGGACATGAATTAACAAAATGTCCAGCAACTCCGCAATAGAGGCACAGGCGGTTGGTGATCCTCCGTTCCCTCTCCTTAGTCGAGATGCGAATCCCTCCCAGCTGCATGGGCTCAGTCTCAAAGCCAGAGGAGGGAGATGGTTGCGATGCGGAGCAGGGAAACACCGTTGATGCGAGCTCTCTTCCACGAGCCCGGTGACGAAGATCTACCCGTCGTTCTATGCGGATGGCGAGAGCAATCAAAGAGTCCACATCTGAAGGAACCTCCCGGAAGAGAATCTCATCCTTAACCACTGCGTGGAGTCCCTCCAGAAAACGAGCGAGCAGCGCCGGCTCGTTCCACTCACTAGAGGCAGCAAGAGTGCGAAACTCAATAGAATAATCCGTTATGGACCGTTCACCTTGGCATAAGGAAGCCAGGGCCCTAGAAGCCTCCCTACCAAAAACTGAACGGTCAAAAACCCGAATCATCTCCTCTTTAAAGTTCTGGAACTTGTTAGAGCAATCAGCCCTTGCCTCCCAGATAGCTGTGCCCCATTCTCGAGCCCGGCCAGTAAGGAGTGAAATGACGTAAGCAACCCGAGCTCTCTCTCTAGAGTATGTGTTGGGTTGGAGAGAGAACACAATCTCACACTGCGTGAGAAAGGAGCGGCACTCAGTGGGCTGCCCGGAGTAGCAAGGTGGGTTATTAACCCTAGGTTCTGGAGGCTCGGCAGGCCAGGAAGTAACAGGTGGCACGAGACGTAGACTCTGGAACTGTCCAGAGAGGTCGGAAACCTGAGCGGCCAGGTTCTCCACGGCATGGCGAGCAGCAGACAATTCCTGCTCGTGTCTGCCGAGCATGGCTCCTTGGATCTCGACGGCAGTATAACGAGCGTCTGAAGTCGCTGGGTCCATTACTTGGTCGGTTCCTTCTGTCATGCAGGTGATAGAGGACCCAAAAGCGACTTAACAGAAACAGAGTTTATTCAAATCCAAACAGGGAATAACAGAAATCCTCTAGTCTGTAGAGGGGAATAACAAGAGAAGCGGCCACAGACTGCAGGTCGCCGGGTAGGCGCAGGCCGTAGTAGACAGAGACACCTGCTCACACGCAGCATCTGATGAAGGCAAAAAACACGACAGGACAGGGCGAAACACAATCACAGCATGGTGAATACAAAACAAGGAACCGACGGGACAGGAACGGAACACAAAGGAATAAATAGGGACTCTAATCAGGAGAAAGGATCGGGAACAGGTGTGGGAAGACTAAATGATGATTAGGGGAATAGGAACAGCTGGGAGCAGGAACGGAACGATAGAGAGAGGAGAGAGAGGGAGGGGGAGAGAGAGGGATAGAAAAAGGGAACGAACCTAATAAGACCAGCAGGGGGAAAACGAACAGAAGGAAAAGCAAAATGACAAGATGATATAAGACAAAACATGACAGTCATGTTGATGGTAACTCAGTTATAATGTGTCTAGAGTCATGTTGATGGTAACTCAGTTATAATATGTCTAGAGTCATGTTGATGGTAACTCAGTTATAATGAGTCATGTTGATGGTAACTCAGTTATAATGAGTCATGTTGATGGTAACTCAGTTATAATGTGTCTAGAGTCATGTTGATGGTAACTCAGTTATAATGTGTCTAGAGTCATGTTGATGGTAACTCAGTTATAATGAGTCATGTTGATGGTAACTCAGTTATAATGAGTCATGTTGATGGTAACTCAGTTATAATGTGTCTAGAGTCATGTTGATGGTAACTCAGTTATAATGTGTCTAGAGTCATGTTGATGGTAACTCAGTTATAATGTGTCTAGAGTCATGTTGATGGTAACTCAGTTATAATGAGTCA
Source organism: Oncorhynchus gorbuscha (assembly GCF_021184085.1). Lineage (NCBI taxonomy): Eukaryota > Metazoa > Chordata > Actinopteri > Salmoniformes > Salmonidae > Oncorhynchus > Oncorhynchus gorbuscha. Next base: position 81,784 of record NW_025746250.1, on the reverse strand, counting down.
TGTTGATGGTAACTCAGTTATAATGTGTCTAGAGTCATGTTGATGGTAACTCAGTTATAATGTGTCTAGAGTCATGTTGATGGTAACTCAGTTATAATGTGTCTAGAGTCATGTTGATGGTAACTCAGTTATAATGAGTCATGTTGATGGTAACTCAGTTATAATGTGTCTAGAGTCATGTTGATGGTAACTCAGTTATAATGTGTCTAGAGTCATGTTGATGGTAACTCAGTTATCATGAGTCATGTTGATGGTATCTCAGTTATAATGAGTCATGTTGATGGTATCTTAGTTATAATGAGTCATGTTGATGGTAACTCAGTTATAATGTGTCTAGAGTCATGTTGATGGTAACTCAGTTATCATGAGTCATGTTGATGGTATCTCAGTTATAATGAGTCATGTTGATGGTATCTTAGTTATAATGAGTCATGTTGATGGTAACTCAGTTATAATGAGTCATGTTGATGGTAACTCAGTTATAATGTGTCTAGAGTCATGTTGATGGTAACTCAGTTATAATGAGTCATGTTGATGGTATCTCAGTTATAATGTGTCTAGAGTCATGTTGATGGTATCTCAGTTATAATGTGTCATGTTGATGGTATGTCAGTTATAATAATGTGTCTAGAGTCATGTTGATGGTAACTCAGTTATAATGAGTCATGTTGATGGTATCTCAGTTATAATGTGTCTAGAGTCATGTTGATGGTAACTCAGTTATAATGTGTCTAGAGTCATGTTGATGGTAACTCAGTTATAATGTGTCTAGAGTCATGTTGATGGTAACTCAGTTATAATGAGTCATGTTGATGGTAATCTCAGTTATAATGTTATGTCATGTTGATGGTAACTCAGTTATAATGTGTCTAGAGTCATGTTGATGGTAACTCAGTTATAATGAGTCATGTTGATGGTAACTCAGTTATAATGTGTCTAGAGTCATGTTGATGGTAACTCAGTTATAATGTGTCTAGAGTCATGTTGATGGTAACTCAGTTATAATGTGTCTAGAGTCATGTTGATGGTAACTCAGTTATAATGAGTCATGTTGATGGTAACTCAGTTATAATGTGTCTAGAGTCATGTTGATGGTAACTCAGTTATAATGTGTCTAGAGTCATGTTGATGGTAACTCAGTTATAATGTGTCTAGAGTCATGTTGATGGTAACTCAGTTATAATGTTATAAGTCATGTTGATGGTAACTCAGTTATAATGTGTCCAGTAACTCAGTTATAATGTGTCTAGAAGTCATGTTGATGGTAACTCAGTTATAATGTGTCTAGAGTCATGTTGATGGTAACTCAGTTATAATGAGTCATGTTGATGGTAACTCAGTTATAATGAGTCATGTTGATGGTAACTCAGTTATAATGTGTCTAGAGTCATGTTGATGGTATCTCAGTTATAATGAGTCATGTTGATGGTAACTCAGTTATAATGTAGAGTCATGTTGATGGTAACTCAGTTATAAGTTATAATGTGTCTCAGAGTAACTCAGTTATAATGTGTCTAGAGTCATGTTGATGGTAACTCAGTTATAATGTGTCTAGAGTCATGTTGATGGTAACTCAGTTATAATGTGTCTAGAGTCATGTTGATGGTAACTCAGTTATAATGAGTCATGTTGATGGTATCTCAGTTATAATGAGTCATGTTGATGGTAACTCAGTTATAATGTGTCATGTTGATGGTAACTCAGTTATAATGTGTCTAGAGTCATGTTGATGGTAACTCAGTTATAATGAGTCATGTTGATGGTAACTCAGTTATAATGAGTCATGTTGATGGTAACTCAGTTATAATGAGTCATGTTGATGGTAACTCAGTTATAATGAGTCATGTTGATGGTAACTCAGTTATAATGTGTCTAGAGTCATGTTGATGGTATCTCAGTTATAATGTGTCTAGAGTCATGTTGATGGTAACTCAGTTATAATGTGTCTAGAGTCATGTTGATGGTAACTCAGTTATAATGAGTCATGTTGATGGTAACTCAGTTATAATGAGTCATGTTGATGGTAACTCAGTTATAATGAGTCATGTTGATGGTATCTCAGTTATAATGTGTCATGTTGATGGTATCTCAGTTATAATGAGTCATGTTGATGGTATCTCAGTTATAATGTGTCTAGAGTCATGTTGATGGTAACTCAGTTATAATGAGTCATGTTGATGGTAACTCAGTTATAATGAGTCATGTTGATGGTAACTCAGTTATAATGAGTCATGTTGATGGTAACTCAGTTATAATGTGTCTAGAGTCATGTTGATGGTAACTCAGTTATAATGAGTCATGTTGATGGTATCTCAGTTATAATGTGTCTAGAGTCATGTTGATGGTAACTCAGTTATAATGAGTCATGTTGATGGTAACTCAGTTATAATGAGTCATGTTGATGGTAACTCAGTTATAATGTGTCTAGAGTCATGTTGATGGTAACTCAGTTATAATGAGTCATGTTGATGGTAACTCAGTTATAATGTGTCATGTTGATGGTAACTCAGTTATAATGAGTCATGTTGATGGTAACTCAGTTATAATGAGTCATGTTGATGGTAACTCAGTTATAATGAGTCATGTTGATGGTATCTCAGTTATAATGTGTCTAGAGTCATGTTGATGGTATCTCAGTTATAATGTGTCTAGAGTCATGTTGATGGCATCTCAGTAGTTGTAGCTGATGCAATACCTTATAATCTGAGCAGTTTCACACGTTTCCATTTGAAATGTATACTAAGTGCTAGAGAGAGGAGTCACTACAGACACCCAGGTTCGAATCCAGGCTGTATCACAACCGGCCGTGATTGGGTGTCCCATAGGGCGGCGCACAATAAGCTACTGTAGGTTCATTCAGAACAGTGTTCGGCTCGCATTAGGTTTTCTATACACTTCCGCCACCGTGTGGGTACGAAGCTTGGTTGCAGATTTGTTGAAAATCGAATTTGAGACAGTGCTGATATAACTAGCCTAATTTATTGCCAGGTAGTATTACATAGCGTTAAGACTAGTAGATTGAATGGTCAATGGGGTAACCTTTTCAATAACAGGATACAATGCATGAGGGACACAAAGACACCAACATAGCAGAACGAAGATAAAGTAGGCTGTTGTGAATGTTAAATAAATATCCTTCTGTGTTTGTGTATGTTTTACCCTCTGGTGGTCGCACAGCACCTCCATTCCATAATCAGGTGACACCCAGCCCAGGCAGGCAGCAAAGGCGGTGAGATATGCTGAGCCACCGGAGTGATCGCTTGTCCGGCCTATCAGAGCGGGCGTCTCCGCTGTCTGACCCGAGAGGGAGGGCTCTATGAAGAGGGCACAGCGAGCTGTGAATATTGTTCGGTGTGAAGTTGAGTAAATTACTTTAATGGCTGCAGATCTCAAGGGAAGTGATTCCCTTTCACATCACGCCTTCTGCTTTATTTTCGGTGCGTTAAACACTGCTTAAACGGCTCCTGGACTATCATCAAAACGTTATGTACAACTATCACATGATGCTGCATTGTATGCCAAGTTGTAACTTCAGGCTATAGGGATGGCGTCTTCCGGATAGTGTGAAATCGGGGAGGCTCAAATTGAAGGTATTTCTTCATAAGTGTTTGATGCATACTAGACGTGGAAATCAGTAAGTTGTGGAGGAGGTCAACCGCACACATGTTGCAACTAAGCGCAACTTTCGATTTGCAGCAGGATGTGCTGTCAAGTATATTTAAGAAAGAGGCGACTGTCGGAAAAATCAAAGGTAAGAGCTGTCTGGTTGTATCGCTCTGCCGATATCCAAAACGTATACTTTGTGCCTTTACGCACAAGGTGACAATGTGTGACAAATACTATGATAGTAGTGACACATGTAATGGCTAAATGTATTTTTTCCTCCACAGAATACTCAGGGATCGTTGACACTCGGATCCTCAACATTGAAAGGGATGGAGGAGTCCTCTACTCCTGGAAAGTAAGTGGACACTGGGCAAGGGGCATTCACATAGCATTATAATGGGTATGTCAAACGTGACGTTCCACACATAACCAACAGTGTGCTCTTCACATAACCAACAGTGTGCTCTTCACATAACCAACAGTGTGCTCTTCACATAACCAACAGTGTGCTCTTCACATAACCAACAGTGTGCTCTTCACATAACCAACAGTGTGCTCTTCACATAACCAACAGTGTGCTCTTCACATAACCAACAGTGTGCTCTTCACATAACCAACAGTGTGCTCTTCACATAACCAACAGTGTGCTCTTCACATAACCAACAGTGTGCTCTTCGGGACGTGGTGGGAACATTCTCTCTGTCTAGGGTGCATCCCAATGGCACCCTATACCCTATAGTGTAACATCCCAATGGCACCCTATTCCCAATAGTGCAGCATCCCAATGGCACCCTATACCCTATAGTGCAGCATCCCAATGGCACCCTATAGTGCAGCATCCCAATGGCACCCTATAGTGCAGCATCCCAATGGCACCCTATTTCTTATAGTGCAGCATCCCAATGGCACCCTATACCCTATAGTGCAGCATCCCAATGGCACCCTATACCCTATAGTGCAGCATCCCAATGGCACCCTATAGTGCAGCATCCCAATGGCACCCTATAGTGCAGCATCCCAATGGCACCCTATAGTGCAGCATCCCAATGGCACCCTATAGTGCAGCATCCCAATGGCACCCTATACCCTATAGTGCAGCATCCCAATGGCACCCTATACCCTATAGTGCAGCATCCCAATGGCACCCTATACCCTATAGTGCAGCATCCCAATGGCACCCTATAGTGCAGCATCCCAATGGCACCCTATAGTGCAGCATCCCAATGGCACCCTATTCCTTATAGTGCAGCATCCCAATGGCACCCTATACCCTATAGTGCAGCATCCCAATGGCACCCTATACCCTATAGTGCAGCATCCCAATGGCACCCTATACCCTATAGTGCAGCATCCCAATGGCACCCTATACCCTATAGTACAGCATCCCAATGGCACCCTATACCCTATAGTGCACTACTTTTGACCAGGGGCCATGGGGATCTGGGACTTAGGCTCCAAATAGAAGCCCAAAGACTCATGACAGACCACTGCAGCTGAATAAGCTACTGGTTAAGAGCTACTGGTTAAGAGCTACTGGTTAAGAGCTACTGGTTAAGAGGTATTCCGTGTCTTTATAACATAGAGTTGTTCATAAAGTATCCTCAGACTGTGAGGGAGTGTTAAGCCCCACATAGACAGCTGAGATGTCATGGGCATAAGTATAGGTCATTACACACACACACACACACACACACACACACACACACACACACACACACACACACACACACACACACACACACACACACACACACACACACACACACACACACACACACACACACACACACACACACACACACACACACACACAGTCATTATGAGCCGTAATGGCTTTCCTCCTCCCTCCTCTCATCTCTCAGGGGGAAACAGGGACCACCAGGATCGGGAAATACGACCCCAATACCAGACAGAATAAGGTAGAGCTTCCTCTGTGTGGGTGTGTGTGTGACTGTGTGTGTGTGACAATAAGAGTGAGTGAGTGAGTGGGTGAGTATGTGTGTATATGCCAGTCCATAGTCTTAATGGAATGTGAGGTTACTCCTAGTACACTGCCTGATCACCACCAGCTGTTTGTAGTGTTCATCATGGGCGCTAACCCCTGTCCCCTAACCCCTGTCCCCTTACCCCTCTCACCTCTCCCCTAACCCCTCTTCCCTCTCTTCACAGCTCCTCTACACCTTTGACAAGCAGGTGTGTGTCAGCAGCTGTTCTCTGAATAAGGAGGAGACTCTGCTGGGTAAGGACCTGTTCATGGACTTAGAAATAGAATGTGTAGAACATAGAGATACTTTAATTGTTCTATTGAATTTTATGGTGTAGAACAGATAAAACTCTAGAATCCCTGGTATTCTAATTCTATGGTGTAGAACAGATAAAACTCTAGAATCCATGGTATTCTAATTCTATGGTGTAGAACAGATAAAACTCTAGAATCCATGGTATTCTAATTCTATGGTGTAGAACAGATAAAACTCTAGAATCCATGGTATTCTAATTCTATGGTGTAGAACAGATAAAACTCTAGAATCCATGGTATTCTAATTCTATGGTGTAGAACAGATAAAACTCTAGAATCCATGGTATTCTAATTCTATGGTGTAGAACAGATAAAACTCTAGAATCCATGGTATTCTAATTCTATGGTGTAGAACAGATAAAACTCTAGAATCCATGGTATTCTAATTCTATGGTGTAGAACAGATAAAACTCTAGAATCCATGGTATTCTAATTCTATGGTGTAGAACAGATAAAACTCTAGAATCCATGGTATTCTAATTCTATGGTGTAGAACAGATAAAACTCTAGAATCCATGGTATTCTAATTCTATGGTGTAGAACAGATAAAACTCTAGAATCCATGGTATTCTAATTCTATGGTGTAGAACAGATAAAACTCTAGAATCCATGGTATTCTAATTCTATGGTGTAGAACAGATAACTCTAGAATCCATGGTATTCTAATTCTAGAACAGATAACTCTAGAATCCATAGAACAGATAACTCTAGAATCCATGGTATTCTAATTCTATGGTGTAGAACAGATAAAACTCTAGAATCCATGGTATTCTAATTCTATGGTGTAGAACAGATAAAACTCTAGAATCCATGGTATTCTAATTCTATGGTGTAGAACAGATAAAACTCTAGAATCCATGGTATTCTAATTCTATGGTGTAGAACAGATAAAACTCTAGAATCCATGGTATTCTAATTCTATGTGACACACATGCGTAGTACAAAGACACACAGACAGTGAAACAAGGATCCTCACTGAAGTGTTGAGCCAGTGTCTCCTCCCCTCGTGTGTCAGTGTTGGACTAGATACAGGTTTTCCTACATACAGCCTACTGACATTTCCAGTCCAAGATTGTGATCACCCCGTGGGAGAATCTTATCATCACGAGAGAGGAACAATGTCTTGTGACTGAGCCGACAGCCAAGAGCCATTGTATTGAAGTCACGTCACTGAACCCACATCACCTCACATACTTGTCTTTTAATCTCATTTTTAGCGGTCAGTTTGGCACAGAGGACAAGAACAGAGGAGCGCCTCAGACCAGGTACCTGTCTCCCCTTGGCTCGACCCCGCCTCACATACACACACACACTGACACACACACCTCCCAACACTGATACAAACAAACACAGAAGCTGAAGATTAGAGAAATGCAACTGGACAGAAAACCATGTAAATCTACAGTATGTTATGAAGAGGGAAGTGGTGAGCCATATCCTGCTGATAACTAGCTCTCTGTTTCCCTCTGGTTCTCTCTGAGCCTTTAGGGAGACAGACCCGTGGCTGTATTCACTACAACTCTAATAGTCAGATGCACCACAGATTTTTAAGTGTTTCAAGTGTACTCTACACGACAGGTTCAAACTGTACACAACTATTGGCTGTAGGCCGCACTATATCGGTCACCTGTGTGTGTTGGAATGAGCAGCGGTGATCACAAGGGCAGCACAGCAGTTTTCTGCTGTTTCAGGTCAGTGAAGTTAATCATTACCATATATAACACCTTTCAATTGTCTACTCCTAGTTTCAAAATGTCTGACCCTCCTCATTGAGATCCATCCCATTAACAACACTAAGGTCCTGAAGGCTGTCGACTGCCGGGTCAGAGTTCAGGTATAGAGCTGTATTGTTTTGTACTTGGACTCTACTGTACTCTTATCAGTTACACCTATTACAATAAACTTCCGCTCGGTTGTTATTACATTGATGTAACAATGTGCTATCACCTGGTTCTACTACAAAGAATGTTAACCAGTCATCTTTGGTTTCATACAGTTCCTCCATCCAGACACAGAGAGGGACTCGGTGCTGGAGAGTCACCTGCTGCTGGTAGCAGAAGATGGCTGTGAGTATCTGGAAAGTGAAGTGGTGTCGAATCTCTGAGGGTCACAGCTTTTAACTATGATAGTACAAAGACATTAGATGACACTGTTCTCTGTTTTTGGGAGGGTAGGGCCACTGGGCCTTCAGGGTTTAGGCTTTGAACTTTGACCTTTGACCTTTCAGATGTGGAGCAGCTCCATGTGATGCTGGTCAGACAAGAGGGTTACAGAGTGGTAAGAAACACTGTCACAGACTATAGAGTGCTGGAATGGAATGCAACTGTTCCGTAGTGACATCACTTCCTGTTGACTGGTGTTCTAACAGGTGATGTTGAGTCCAGAGTGCCTGGCCAAAGACAGGGTGGCAGAGGATTTCAGCTGGGTCCAGTGGGACAGCCAGACACAGAGACTCTTCTACCTCACACACAGGGTAACATACCATATACATAACATACCATACCTACTCATTCAAGGGTTTTTCTTTATTTTTTCTATTTTCTACATTGTAGAATAATAGTGAAGACATCAAATAACACATAAGGAATCATGTAGTAACCAAAAAAGTCTTAAACAAATCTAAATATATTTTATATTTGAGATTCTTCAAAGTAGCCAGCCTTTGCCTTGATGACAGCTTTGCACTACTGTCATTCTCTCAACCAGCTTCACCTGGAATGCTTTTACAACAGTCTTGAAGGAGTTCCAACATATGCTGAGCCCTTATTGGCTGCTTTTCCTTCACTCTGCGGTCGTACTCATCCCAAACCATCTCAATTGGGTAGAGGCTGGGTGATTGTGGAGAGCCAGGTCATCTGATGCAGCACTTCATCACTCTCCTTGGTCAAATAGCACTTACACAGCCTGGAGGTGTGTTGGGTCATTGCCCTGTTCAAAACAAATGATCCATAGTAGGGTGGCTACTTTAAAGAATCTCAAATATAAAATATATTTGGATTTGTTTAACACTTATTTGGTTACTACATTATTTCATATGTGTTATTTGATAGTGTCGATGTCTTCACTATTATTCTACAATGTAGAAAATAGTAAAAATAAAGAAAAACCCTTGAATGAGTAGGTGTGTCCAAACATTTGACTGGTACTGTAGGTAACACACTAGGCTCTGACCTGGGCAACAACACCTTAAACTAACATGTTCTGTTTCTTTTGAATTGTGAAGAAGAATGCTGAAATTCCTCCTATTAATGCAATAATGACCTCCCTTCTTTCTCTGTCAGGAAAAAGCTGTGCTGAAATGTGTGCAATTCGGCCATGACCACAACTGTGAGACCTTGGTGAGACATAGCAGCAGAAATCATTTAATCATGAACACTTTATGGGTAGTGATTTCAGGTCAGGCTACTTAATGCTTCCCCCTCTTCCCGACAGTTTGAGCTTGTCCTGGAGTTGACCTCTAACCCTTTCACCTGTATGAGGTAAGAATGAAAAGTGAAATTAAATTAAATAAGATAAGACAGCTAAACTGTGTATTTCCTGAAAACAGTTCATCAATATTCAGCCATTTCTGGTCATGCTGTATGGATAACTCCTAGTGTGTTTGACCCCTAGGTTTGTTAACCTGGGCTTTGACCATCACCAAGAGACGCAGCATGAACGGGAGGAGATGAGGATGGTGGTGATCACCAATAACACAGGCAGGTTTTGGTTGAACATAAACTGATTCACCTCCATACTGTACTGTGTTGATAATGTTCTACGCTCGGAGAACATTCCTCTTTCATTGAGTTTGTCATTACTTTTTGTTTGACATGGGACGTGAATGGAAACAGAGGGTAAGTGCTGTAGCTACTGTGATCTAGATGAACTGTGTCACTCCTTGATCAATGGACAGTTCAGTCCACCACCAGCACAATCACACTCCCTTCACAGAGCCCAGATTTAATACAACTTCTCAATTCTCAAGATGGCATTAGTCAAGCTGCACAATTGGAAATGCTGCAGGCTTCCCAATCGTAAAAATAATTTGTGTTTCTTTGAAAGGCCTATCAAATCGAAAGATGGTTGACGACGGCCCGGGGCCAGGATCATAATCACTTCACTGTGCTACTTATTCCAAATGACATTCAAGATTCAACCAATGAAACACTGTTGCTTTTAATAAGACCCCAATCAATACCACATTGTTAAAATGCTATCCTTCTGTTTCTTCTTCTGCTTCTGCTTCTTCTTCTGATTCTGGTTCTTCTACTTCTTCTTCTGCTTCTTCTTCTGATTCTGCTTCTTATTCTGATTCTGGTTCTTCTGCTTCTTCTGCTTCTGGTTCTTCTGCTTCTTCTGCTTCTGCTTCCTCTTCTGGTTCTTCTGCTTCTTCTGCTTCTGGTTCTTCTGCTTCTTCTGCTTCTGCTTCTGCTTCTTCTTCTGGTTCTGCTTCTTCTGGTTCTGGTTCTGCTTCTTCTGGTTCTGGTTCTGCTTCTTCTGGTTCTGGTTCTTCTGCTTCTTCTGGTTCTTCTTCTGATTTTTCTTCTGCTTCTTCTGCTTTTTCTTCTTCTGCTTCTTCTGCTTTTTCTTCTTCTGCTTCTTCTGCTTTTTCTTCTTCTGCTTCTTCTGCTTTTTCTTCTTCTGCTTTTTCTTCTAGTTCTTCTTCTGCTTTTTCTTCTAGTTCTTCTTCTGCTTTTTCTTCTAGTTCTTCTTCTGCTTTTTCTTCTAGTTCTTCTTCTGCTTTTTCTTCTAGTTCTTCTTCTGCTTTTTCTTCTAGTTCTTCTTCTGCTTTTTCTTCTAGTTCTTCTTCTGCTTTTTCTTCTAGTTCTTCTTCTGCTTTTTCTTCTAGTTCTTCTTCTGCTTTTTCTTCTAGTTCTTCTTCTGCTTTTTTTCTTCTAGTTCTTCTTCTGCTTTTTCTTCTTCTAGTTCTTCTTCTAGTTCTTCTTCTAGTTCTTCTTCTTCTAGTTCTTCTTCTGCTTTTTCTTCTTCTAGTTCTTCTTCTTCTGCTGCTTCTGCTTCTTCTGCTTCTTCTGGTTCTGGTTCTGCTTCTTCTTCTGCTTATATTTCTTCTTCTGGTTTAGCTTCTTCTTCTTCTTCTTCTTTGTATTAATCTGTTGTTAGAGTGTAATTGGTTGTTTTAATACCTGCTCCTTACTGTTGATTGCAGGGAGTATGTGTGTGTGTTACAGCCAGCCTGCTTGTGTCAACCAGGAGATCACATACACCGTAGTCCTGGTGCACAGAGGTCCAGTATTATACGTCTTACCATGTTGCATTAGTTCCATACATTATTCACAAATTACTAATTAAATTCCGTCAGAGAAAACCCTAAGTTCTTCTAAGTTTCAAGTTGTACATTGTAATCTACCAGAGTCTCTCTGCCCTCTACAGGCTGCAGTAAAACGTTCTCAGTGGCTCTGGATGGCACCCCTAGTTCATGTAGTACAGATCTCCTCCCTCTCTTCATCCCTATAGGTCAGTCAGCACATCTGTCTCACAGACGTCCTGTCCATCCTATCACAGCCCCTTCAGAACCTGCTGGAACACTCCCACACAGCCCATCCATCCTATCACAACCTCTTCAGTACCTACTGGAACACTCTCACACAGCCCATCCCTCTTCAGTACCCACTGGAACACTCCCACACAGCCCATCCATCCTATCACAACCTCTTCAGTACCCACTGGAACACTCTCACACAGCCCATCCCTCTTCAGTACCCACTGGAACACTCTCACACAGCCCATCCCTCTTCAGTACCCACTGGAACACTCTCACACAGCCCATCCCTCTTCAGTACCCACTGGAACACTCCCACACAGCCCATCCCTCTTCAGTACCCACTGGAACACTCCCACACAGCCCATCCCTCTTCAGTACCCACTGGAACACTCCCACACAGCCCATCCCTCTTCAGTACCCACTGGAACACTCTCACACAGCCCATCCCTCTTCAATACCCACTGGAACACTCTCACACAGCCCATCCATCTTCAGTACCCACTGGAACACTCCCACACAGCCCATCCATCCTATCACAACCTCTTCAGTACCCACTGGAACACTCCCACACAGCCCATCCCTCTTCAGTACCCACTGGAACACTCCCACACAGCCCATCCCTCTTCAGTACCCACTGGAACACTCCCACACAGCCCATCCCTCTTCAGTACCCACTGGAACTCTCCCACACAGCCCATCCCTCTTCAGTACCCACTGGAACACTGCCACACAGCCCATCCATCCTATCATAACCTCTTCAGAACCCACTGGAACACTCCCACACAGCCCATCCATCCTATCACAGCCCCTGATAGTGCTACTTCTACTTGGGACTGAGGAAGTGGTTTTAGGAGTTATTTGTGATAGGATGTTTGTATTATTGTACAGTAGACATTTACATAAGAGAATAAACAAATAAACAAACCAAAAACATTTGAGGTCAGTCCAAGATAGCTGTTGAATAAATGTAGACTAGCCAGCTGTTCTCTGCCCAGGTTACTACGTGGTAGTCTACCTGTCTGGTCACTTCCTGCACTGCATCAACACCAGGCAACAGGAGCTGCTCTGCCACAGCCTCTTCCTCTCAGGTAAGGCTAGACCTGGGGCATGTTCATTAGGACACACCGTAGCCAATTGTTTTGCAATGGAAAAGGAAATGAGTTTTTTTTAACGGTTGAGACACCTCTGTGTTTCACTCCATTATGTGTCTATGAACACGACCCTGGTTACCGACAGTGGACTATATGAGGAATAGGGAGTCATTTCAGATGCAGCCCAAGTGTGTGTTTGTTAAACTGGCCTCAGTATAACTGTGTTACAGGTGTTGATGATGGCCCCAGTGTAACTGTGTTGATGATGTCCCCAGTGTAACTGTGTTGATGATGGCCCCAGTGTAACTGTGTTGATGATGGCCCCAGTGTAACTGTGTTGATGATGGCCCCAGTGTAACTGTGTTGATGATGGCCCCAGTGTAACTGTGTTGATGATGGCCCCAGTGTAACTGTGTTGATGATGGCTGTGTTGATGATGGCCCAGTGTAACTGTGTTGATGATGGCCCCAGTGTAACTGTGTTGATGATGGCCCCAGTGTAACTGTGTTGATGATGGCCCCAGTGTAACTGTGTTGATGATGGCCCCAGTGTAACTGTGTTGATGATGGCCCCAGTGTAACTGTGTTGATGATGGCCTGTGTTGATGATGGCCCCAGTGTAACTGTGTTGATGATGGCCCCAGTGTAACTGTGTTGATGATGGCCCCAGTGTAACTGTGTTACAGGTGTTGATGATGGCCTCAGTATAACTGTGTTGATGATGGCCCCAGTGTAACTGTGTTGATGATGGCCCCAGTGTAACTGTGTTGATGATGGCCCCAGTGTAACTGTGTTGATGATGGCCCCAGTGTAACTGTGTTGATGATGGCCCCAGTGTAACTGTGTTGATGATGGCCCCAGTGTAACTGTGTTGATGATGGCCCCAGTGTAACTGTGTTGATGATGGCCCCAGTGTAACTGTGTTGATGATGGCCCCAGTGTAACTGTGTTACATGTGTTGATGATGGCCCCAGTGTAACTGTGTTGATGATGGCCTCAGTATAACTGTGTTGATGATGGCCCCAGTGTAACTGTGTTGATGATGGCCCCAGTGTAACTGTGTTGATGATGGCCCCAGTGTAACTGTGTTGATGATGGCCCCAGTGTAACTGTGTTGATGATGGCCCCAGTGTAACTGTGTTGATGATGGCCCCAGTGTAACTGTGTTGATGAGCCCCAGTAACTGTGTAACTGTGTTGATGATGGCCCCAGTGTAACTGTGTTGATGATGGCCCCAGTGTAACTGTGTTGATGATGGCCCCAGTGTAACTGTGTTGATGATGGCCCCAGTGTAACTGTGTTGATGATGGCCCCAGTGTAACCCCAGTGTAACTGTGTTGATGATGGCCCCAGTGTAACTGTGTTATGATGGCCCCAGTGTAACTGTGTTGATGATGGCCCCTAACTGTGTTGATGATGGCCCCAGTGTAACTGTGTTGATGATGGCCCCAGTGTAACTGTGTTGATGATGGCCCCAGTGTAACTGTGTTGATGATGGCCCCAGTGTAACTGTGTTGATGATGGCCCCAGTGTAACTGTGTTGATGATGGCCCCAGTGTAACTGTGTTGATGATGGCCCCAGTGTAACTGTGATTGTGTAATGATGATGATGGCCCCAGTGTAACTGTGTTGATGATGGCCCCAGTGTAACTGTGTTGGCCCCAGGTGTTGATGATGGCCCCAGTGTAACTGTGTTGATGATGGCCCCAGTGTAACTGTGTTGCCCCAGTGTAACTGTGTTGATGATGGCCCCAGTGTAACTGTGTTGATGATGGCCCCAGTGTAACTGTGTTGATGATGGCCCCAGTGTAACTGTGTTGATGATGGCCCCAGTGTAACTGTGTTGATGATGGCCCCAGTGTAACTGTGTTGATGATGGCCCCAGTGTAACTGTGTTGATGATGGCCTCAGTATAACTGTGTTGATGATGGCCTCAGTATAACTGTGTTACAGGTGTTGATGATGGCCCCAGTGTAACTGTGTTGATGATGGCCCCAGTGTAACTGTGTTGATGATGGCCCCAGTGTAACTGTGTTGATGATGGCCCCAGTGTAACTGTGTTGATGATGGCCCCAGTGTAACTGTGTTGATGATGGCCCCAGTGTAACTGTGTTGATGATGGCCCCAGTGTAACTGTGTTGATGATGGCCCCAGTGTAACTGTGTTGATGATGGCCCCAGTGTAACTGTGTTGATGATGGCCCCAGTGTAACTGTGTTGATGATGGCCCCAGTGTAACTGTGTTGATGATGGCCCCAGTGTAACTGTGTTGATGATGGCCCCAGTGTAACTGTGTTACAGGTGTTGATGATGGCCCCAGTGTAACTGTGTTGATGATGGCCCCAGTGTAACTGTGTTGATGATGGCCCCAGTAACTGTGTTGATGATGGCCCCAGTGTAACTGTGTTGATGATGGCCCCAGTGTAACTGTGTTGATGATGGCCCCAGTGTAACTGTGTTGCAGGTATTGATGATGGCCCCAGTGTAACTGTGTTGATGATGGCCCCAGTGTAACTGTGTTGCAGGTATTGATGATGGCCCCAGTGTAACTGTGTTGATGATGGCCCCAGTATAACTGTGTTGATGATGGCCCCAGTGTAACTGTGTTGATGATGGCCCCAGTGTAACTGTGTTGATGATGGCCCCAGTGTAACTGTGTTGATGATGGCCCCAGTGTAACTGTGTTGATGATGGCCCCAGTGTAACTGTGTTACAGGTGTTGATGATGGCCCCAGTGTAACTGTGTTGATGATGGCCCCAGTAACTGTGTTGATGATGGCCCCAGTGTAACTGTGTTGATGATGGCCCCAGTGTAACTGTGTTGATGATCAGTATAACTGTGTGATGATGGCCCCAGTGTTACAGGTGTTGATGATGGCCCCAGTGTAACTGTGTTGATGATGGCCCCAGTGTAACTGTGTTGCAGGTGTTGATGATGGCCCCAGTGTAACTGTGTTGATGATGGCCCCAGTGTAACTGTGTTGATGATGGCCCCAGTGTAACTGTGTTGATGATGGCCCCAGTGTAACTGTGTTGCATGATGGCCCCAGTGTAACTGTGTTGATGATGGCCCCAGTGTAACTGTGTTGATGATGGCCCCAGTGTAACTGTGTTGATGATGGCCCCAGTGTAACTGTGTTACAGGTGTTGATGATGGCCCCAGTGTAACTGTGTTGATGATGGCCCCAGTGTAACTGTGTTGATGATGGCCCCAGTGTAACTGTGTTGATGATGGCCCCAGTGTAACTGTGTTTGATGGCCCCACTGTGTTGGTGGCCCCAGTGTAACTTGATGATGGCCCCAGTGTAACTGTGTTGATGATGGCCCCAGTGTAACTGTGTTGATGATGGCCCCAGGGTAACTGTGTTGATGATGGCCTCAGTATAACTGTGTTGATGATGGCCTCAGTATAACTGTGTTACAGGTGTTGATGATGGCCCCAGTGTAACTGTGTTGATGATGGCCCCAGTGTAACTGTGTTACAGGTGTTGATGCAGAGCTGGGTGTGTTGGGATCAGACAGTGTGGTATTGTCTCTACCCGAGTCCTCTCTGCTGGACCTGAACACAGGCAGGATGTACACTGTAGACCTCAACCCCTCCTTCCTAATGGACCTCCTGCACTGCAGGTAGAATGGACTAGAATAGAATAGAATGGAATGGAATGGAATAGAATGGAATGGAGTAGAATATAATATAATAGAGTGGAATAGAATAGAATATAATAGAATAACATATAGCTCAATCCGTTGTTGAATGGAAAATGGTCTTGAGTGTATTTCATGCTTACAGCATGTAGAAGGTACTGCAGCATTGAGTATTATAGTGGTGGTACACTCCTCTGTTTATGTCGTATTCATGATGTCTTATGCTCTGTGCTGTAGCCACAGGAGACCTGATGCTCAACGCCTGGCTGCCCTGCACTGTCTGCTGCTCTACATGGGACCCAACGCTGCACTAGAACTGAAGGTAGGAGATGCAAGGAACACCCACGAGACACTTTGTTCAGAGAGAGAGAGAGACACAGTGTGTTTAAAATATATATATTTAACCTTTATTTAACCAGGTAGGCTAGTTCTCATTTTCAACTGCGGCCTGGCCAAGATAAAGCAAAGCAGTGCGACACAAACAACACAGTTACGCATGGAATAAACAGACATACAGTCAATAATACAATAGAAAAGTCTATATACAGTGTGTACAAATGAGGCAAGATAAGGGATAAATAGGCCATGGTGACGAAGTAATTACAATATACCAATTAAACACTGGAATGGTAGATGTGCAGAAGATGAATGTGCAAGTAGAGATACTGGGGTGCAAAGGAGCAAAATAAATAATTAACAGTATGGGGATGAGGTAGTTCGATGGGCTATTTACAGATGGGCTATGTACAGGTGCAGTGATCTGTGAGCTGCTCTGACAGCTGGAGTGTAAAGTTAGTGAGGGAGATATGAGTCTCCAGCTTCAGTGAGTTTTGCAGTTCGTTCCAGTCATTGGCAGCAGAGAACTGGAAGGAGAGGCGGCCAAAGGAAGAATTGGCTTTGGTGGTGACCAGTGAATTATACCTGCTGCAGCGCGTGCTACGGGTGGGTGCTGCTATGGTGACCAGTGAGCTGAGATAAGGTGGTGCTTTACCTAGCAAAGACAGAATGGTGTCGTCTGCGTAGAGGTGGATCAGAGAATCACCAGCAGCAAGTGCGACATCATTGATGTATACAGAGAAGAGAGTCGGCCTGAGAATTGAACCCTGTGGCACCCCCATAGAGACTGCCAGAGGCCCGGACAACAGTCCCTCCGATTTGATTCACTGAACTCTATCAGAGAAGTAGTTGGTGAACCAGGCGAGGCAATCATTTGAGAAACCAAGGCTGCTGACTCTGCCGATGAGGATGTGGTGATTGACAGAGTCGAAAGCCTTGGCCAGATCAATGAATACGGCTGCACAGTATTGCCTCTTATCGATGGCGGTTATGATATCATTTAGGACCTTGAGCGTGGCTGAGGTGCATCCACGACCAGCTCGGGAACCAGAATGCATAGCGGAGAACGTACGGTGGGATTCTAAATGGTCGGTGATCTGTTTGTTAACTTGGCTTTCGAAGACCTTAGAAAGGCAGGGTAGGATAGATATAGGTCTGTAGCAGTTTGGGTCTAGAGTGTTTCCCCCTTTGAAGAGTGAAAGAGAGATGTTTTGGAGGGAGAAGTTCAGGACTGGGTGCTGACCATGAGTCAGGTTGTTTATAATAGAGAAAGTGCTGCACTTGAAATCTCCATTGCAGTACTTGTTCTAAACGGTGTCTCTGTGGTCATGACGACTCACTAACACAGAGCGGAAACCCGTCTTAGAGGTCCAGGAGGACGAGGCTGCTGTGGTTTCATCCACTCTGTGGAAACCCTTTACATAACATGGCTTTATGCATGTGTGGTAACACTGGAGTTACTATAGTAACAATACCAAGATGTTGTCACATAGCACTGCTGTTACTTCACGTGTTTTCTCTGCAGATCATAGATTGGATCTGTGACAATGTCATGCCGTTCGACACCTTCGATCAAATTCAGGAATTTATTCTGGGTAAGTGGAACAAGACTTATCATCGTTTTAAAATGTATTTTTGTGGTGTTTTATGGAAGAATCATGGTCTCCCTTCAACGACAGCGTCACTGTACAGGATCATCTATAAGAAGTGTCTCAGTCTGGATGAAGTCCTACCCTACTCCTCTGTGTTTGAGAAGAAGAAGGTACCTGAGGCTCTAGACCAGGTCCCCGGTGTCACCTGCACCACAGAGCTCCATGCTGAACCAGTGTTCAAAGGAAAGGTAAGATGTCTTTCACCCACTCCAGCTATTCAACTACCTGATCAGTGTGTAATATTTAGTGATTTATTTCCAGGTTAGCCACTACATTACATTACATTACATTTAAGTCATTTAGCAGACGCTCTTATCCAGAGCGACTTACAAATTGGTGCATTCACCTTATGACATCCGGTGGAACAGCCACTTTACAATAGTGCATCTAAATCTTTTAAGGGGGGGGGTGAGAAGGATTACTTTATCCTATCCTAGGTATTCCTTAAAGAGGTGGGGTTTCAGGTGTCTCCGGAAGGTGGTGATTGACTCCGCTGTCCTGGCGTCGTGAGGGAGTTTGTTCCACCATTGGGGGGCCAGAGCAGCGAACAGTTTTGACTGGGCTGAGCGGGAGCTGTACTTCCTCAGTGGTAGGGAGGCGAGCAGGCCAGAGGTGGATGAACGCAGTGCCCTTGTTTGGGTGTAGGGCCTGATCAGAGCCTGGAGGTACTGAGGTGCCGTTCCCCTCACAGCTCCGTAGGCAAGCACCATGGTCTTGTAGCGGATGCGAGCTTCAACTGGAAGCCAGTGGAGAGAACGGAGGAGCGGGGTGACGTGAGAGAACTTGGGAAGGTTGAACACCAGATGGGCTGCGGCGTTCTGGATGAGTTGAAGGGGTCTAATGGCACAGGCAGGGAGCCCAGCCAACAGCGAGTTGCAGTAATCCAGACGGGAGATGACAAGTGCCTGGATTAGGACCTGCGCCGCTTCCTGTGGGGGCAGACAGGAGTGAGAAGTAGATCCAGTGCTCAGTAACAGATAAATCAAATCAAATCAAATCAAATTTATTTATATAGCCCTTCGTACATCAGCTGATATCTCAAAGTGCTGTACAGAAACCCAGCCTAAAACCCCAAACAGCAAACAATGCAGGTGTAAAAGCACGGTGGCTAGGAAAAACTCCCTAGAAAGGCCAAAACCTAGGAAGAAACCTAGAGAGGAACCGGGCTATGTGGGGTGGCCAGTCCTCTTCTGGCTGTGCCGGGTAGAGATTATAACAGAAAATGACCAAGATGTTCAAATGTTCATAAATGACCAGCATGGTCAAATAATAATAAGGCAGAACAGTTGAAACTGGAGCAGCAGCACAGTCAGGTGGACTGGGGACAGCAAGGAGCCATCATGTCAGGTAGTCCTGGGGCACGGTCCTAGGGCTCAGGCCTCCGAGAGAGAGAAAGAAAGAGAGAATTAGAGAGAGCATATGTGGGGTGGCCAGTCCTCTTCTGGCTGTGCCGGGTGGAGATTATAACAGAACGTGGCCAAGATGTTCAAATGTTCATAAATGACCAGCATGGTTGAATAATAGTAAGGCAGAACAGTTGAAACTGGAGCAGGAGCATGGCCAGGTGGACTGGGGACAGCAAGGAGTCCTCATGTCAGGTAGTCCTGGGACATGGTCCTAGGGCCCAGGCCAGTTGAAACTGGAGCAGCAGCATGGCCAGGTGGACTGGGGACAGCAAGGAGTCATCATGTCAGGTAGTCCTGGGGCATGGTTCTAGGGCTCAGGTCCTCCGAGAGAGAGAAAGGAGAGAAGGAGAGAATTGAACGCACACTTAGATTTACACAGGACACCGAATAGGACAGGAGAAGTACTCCAGATAAACAAACTGACCCTAGCCCCCCGACACATAAACTACTGCAGCATAAATACTGGAGGCTGAGACAGGAGGGGTCAGGAGACACTGTGGCCCCATCCGAGGACACCCCGGACAGGGCCAAACAGGAAGGATATAACCCCACCCACTTTGCCAAAGCACAGCCCCCACACCACAGAGGGAAATCTACAACCACCAACTTACCATCCTGAGACAAAGTATAGCCCACAAAGATCTCCGACACGGTACAACCCAAAGGGGGGAAACCAGACAGGCCGACCACAACAGTGAATCAACCCACCCAGGTGACGCACCCCCCAGGGACGGCACGAGAGAGCCCCAGCAAGCCAGTGACTCAGCCCCGTAACAGGGTTAGAGGCAGAGAATCCCAGTGGAAAAGGGGAACCGGCCAGGCAGAGACAGCAAGGGCGGTTCGTTGCTCCAGAGCCTTTCCGTTCACCTTCCCACTCCTGGGCCAGACTACACTCAATCATATGACCCACTGAAGAGATGAGTCTTCAGTAAAGACTTAAAGGTTGAGACCGAGTTTGCGTCTCTGACATGGGTAGGCAGACCGTTCCATAAAAATGGAGCTCTATAGGAGAAAGCCCTGCCTCCAGCTGTTTGCTTAGAAATTCTAGGGACAATTAGGAGGCCTGCGTCTTGTGACCGTAGCGACGGATCAAGGACCAAATCAGAGAGGTAGGTAGGAGCAAGCCCATGTAATGCTTTGTAGGTTAGCAGTAAAACCTTGAAATCAGCCCTTGCTTTGACAGGAAGCCAGTGTAGAGAGGCTAGCACTGGAGTAATATGATCAAATTTTTTGGTTCTAGTCAGGATTCTAGCAGCCGTATTTAGCACTAACTGAAGTTTATTTAGTGCTTTATCCGGGTAGCCGGAAAATAGAGCATTGCAGTAGTCTAACCTAGAAGTGACAAAAGCATGGATTAATTTTTCTGCATCATTTTTGGACAGAAAGTTTCTGATTTTTGCAATGTTACGTAGATGGAAAAAAGCTGTCCTCGAAATGGTCTTGATATGTTCTTCAAAAAAGAGAGATCAGGGTCCAGAGTAACGCCGAGGTCCTTCACAGTTTTATTTGAGACGACTGTACAACCATTAAGATTAATTGTCAGATTCAACAGAAGATCTCTTTGTTTCTTGGGACCTAGAACAAGCATCTCTGTTTTGGAGTTTAATAGTAGAAAGTTTGCAGCCATCCACTTCCTTATGTCTGAAACACATGCTTCTAGCGAGGGCAATTTTGGTGCTTCACCGTGTTTCATTGAAATGTACAGCTGTGTGTCATCCGCATAGCAGTGAAAGTTTACATTATGTTTTCGAATAACATCCCCAAGAGGTAAAATATATAGTGAAAACAATAGTGGTCCTAAAACAGAACCTTGAGGAACACCGAAATGTACAGTTGATTTGTCAGAGGACAAACCATTCACAGAGACAAACTGATATCTTTCCGACAGATAAGACCTAAACCAGGCCAGAACATGTCCGTGTAGACCAATTTGGGTTTCCAATCTCTCCAAAAGAATGTGGTGATCGATGGTATCAAAAGCAGCACTAAGGTCTAGGAGCACGAGGACAGATGCAGAGCCTCGGTCCGATGCCATCAAAATGTCATTTACCACCTTCACAAGTGCCGTCTCAGTGCTATGATGGGGTCTAAAACCAGACTGAAGCATTTTATACATTGTTTGTCTTCAGGAAGGCAGTGAGTTGCTGCGCAACAGCCTTCTCTAAAATCTTTGAGAGGAATGGAAGATTTGATATAGGCCGATAGTTTTTTATATTTTCTGGGTCAAGGTTTGGCTTTTTCAAGAGAGGCTTTATTACTGCCACTTTTAGTGAGTTTGGTACACATCCAGTGGATAGAGAGCCGTTTATTATGTTCAACATAGGAGGGCCAAGCACAGGAAGCAGCTCTTTCAGTAGTTTAGTTGGAATAGGGTCCAGTATACAGCTTGAAGGTTTAGAGGCCATGATTATTTTCATCATTGTGTCAAGAGATATAGTACTAAAACACTTGAGCGTCTCTCTTGATCCTAGGTCCTGGCAGAGTTGTGCAGACTCAGGACAACTGAGGTTTGGAGGAACCAGGTTTAAAGAGGAGTCCGTAATTTGCTTTCTAATAATCATAATCTTTTCCTCAAAAAGTTCATGAATTTATCACTGCTAAAGTGCAAGTCATCCTCTCTTGGGGAATGCTGCTTTTTAGTTAGCTTTGCCACAGTATGGATTGTTCTTATTTTCCTCAATTAAGTTAGAAAAATAGGACGATCGAGCAGCAGTAAGGGCTCTTGGTACTGCACGGTACCATCCTTCCAAGCTAGTCGGAAGACTTCCAGTTTGGTGTGGCGCCATTTCCGTTCCAATTTTCTGGAAGCTTGCTTCAGAGCTCGGGTATTTTCTGTGTACCATATCACGTCCCTTGAAGGAAGGGACGTGATAATATTATATAAACTGGGCTATTTACAATGAATTACCCAGTGATTATTCTGTAGATGGAGGCCGTCTTTAATTAAAGGAAAAACATGAACCATTTGTTACAATCAAGTGCGTTTCATTTAATGTTATGTAGTATGAACCCTGTGCCATAAATAATTTCCAAGGAGGTCTCAAGATGACCATAGCAAATGGACTTATTTTGCACAAACTGTAAAAGTAGTAAACATCTGGTGTTGACTAGATGTTTGGTATTGTTTCTCTGCAGGCCAGGAGTCTCCAGGGTTATTGGGAAGAGCTGCAGTGGAGCACAGAAAAGATGAAGTACTTTGAGGCGGTTCCAAACCCACGATACAGAGCATCTCAGAACCTGCCAGACTGGACCAAGCTGCTCACTACCCTGGTGAGTTCTGTTCACACCTATTAGAGGATCAAACCCATGATACAGAGCATCTCAGAACCTGCCAGACTGGACCAAGCTGCTCACTACCCTGGTGAGTTCTGTTCACACCTACAATGTAGCAGCATTGGTGAGTTCACACATATTAGAGGATCAAACTGCAGATCCAGAACCTCTCACAGAACCTCTCACAGTCTGCCAGACACACTGCTAGCGACCCTGGTGAGTTCACACAGAGAGACTGGAATATAGATTATCTCTGGGAGCTTAGTGCACCACAGGAACCATGGTCTCTCTCTCTGATCCCAAGCTTTACACTGCAGCTAGCAGTAGGACAGTATGGAACCATAGTCTCTCTC
The DNA here is from genome assembly GCF_021184085.1 of Oncorhynchus gorbuscha. NCBI lineage: Eukaryota > Metazoa > Chordata > Actinopteri > Salmoniformes > Salmonidae > Oncorhynchus > Oncorhynchus gorbuscha. The sequence continues at coordinate 58,640 of NW_025746250.1, read as the reverse complement.
TCTGATCCTAAGCTTTACACTGCAGCTAGCAGTAGGACAGTATGGAACCATGGTCTCTCTCTCTGATCCCAAGCTTTATACTGCAGCTAGCAGTAGGACAGTATGGAACCATGGTCTCTCTCTCTGATCCCAAGCTTTATACTGCAGCTAGCAGTAGGACAGTATGGAACCATGGTCTCTCTCTCTGATCCTAAGCTTTACACTGCAGCTAGCAGTAGGACAGTATGGAACCATGGTCTCTCTCTCTGATCCCAAGCTTTACACTGCAGCTAGCAGTAGGACAGTATGGAACCATGGTCTCTCTCTCTCTGATCCCAAGCTTTACACTGCAGCTAGCAGTAGGACAGTATGGAACCATGGTCTCTCTCTCTGATCCCAAGCTTTACACTGCAGCTAGCAGTAGGACAGTATGGAACCATGGTCTCTCTCTCTGATCCCAAGCTTTATACTGCAGCTAGCAGTAGGACAGTATGGAACCATGGTCTCTCTCTCTGATCCCAAGCTTTACACTGCAGCTAGCAGTAGGACAGTATGGAACCATGGTCTCTCTCTCTGATCCCAAGCTTTATACTGCAGCTAGCAGTAGGACAGTATGGAACCATGGTCTCTCTCTCTGATCCCAAGCTTTACACTGCAGCTAGCAGTAGGACAGTATGGAACCATAGTCTCTCTCTCTGATCCCAAGCTTTACACTGCAGCTAGCAGTAGGACAGTATGGAACCATGGTCTCTCTCTCTCTGATCCTAAGCCTTACACTGCAGCTAGCAGTAGGACAGTATGGAACCATAGTCTCTCTCTCTGATCCTAAGCTTTACACTGCAGCTAGCAGTAGGACAGTATGGAACCATGGTCTCTCTCTCTGATCCTAAGCTTTACACTGCAGCTAGCAGTAGGACAGTATGGAACCATGGTCTCTCTCTCTGATCCCAAGCTTTATACTGCAGCTAGCAGTAGGACAGTATGGAACCATAGTCTCTCTCTCTGATCCCAAGCTTTACACTGCAGCTAGCAGTAGGACAGTATGGAACCATGGTCTCTCTCTCTGATCCTAAGCTTTACACTGCAGCTAGCAGTAGGACAGTATGGAACCATTCTCTCTCTCTGATCTGTTACACTGCAGCTAGCAGTAGGACAGTATGGAACCATCCTCACTCTGTCTCTCTCTGATCCTAAGCTTTACACTGCATTCTAGCAGTAGGACAGTATGGAACCATAGTCTCTCTCTCTGATCCTGCTTTATACTGCAGCTAGCAGTAGGACAGTATGGAACCATAGTCTCTCTCTCTGATCCTAAGCTTTACACTGCAGCTAGCAGTAGGACAGTATGAAAACATTCATCATTTCATTCTGACATATTCTCTTATAGAACCACTTCAACAGGTAGCCTAGCGTTTCAGAGCGATGGGTCAGTAACAGGTTGCTGGCTCGAATCCCTGAGACGAATCTGTCTGTTCCAGAAGGCAATGAACCCTAATTGCTCTTGTATGTGCTAAATGACTAACATGGACATGTAACATGTAGTACAGTATACCTTCATAAGAGGAAGTCAGAGAACACGTTCTTCACTGTCTGTTCCAGGAGTCAGAGAACACGTTCTTCACTCTGTCTGTTCCAGAAGTCAGAGAACACGTTCTTCACTGTCTGTTCCAGAAGTCAGAGAACACGTTCTTCACTCTGTCTGTTCCAGAAGTCAGAGAACACGTTCTTCACTCTGTCTGTTCCAGAAGTTAGAGAACACGTTCTTCACTCTGTCTGTTCCAGAAGTCAGAGAACACGTTCTTCACTCTGTCTGTTCCAGAAGTCAGAGAACACGTTCTTCACTCTGTCTGTTCCAGAAGTCAGAGAACACGTTCCTCATTCTGTCTGTTCAGAAGTCAGAGAACACGTTCCTCATTCTGTCTGTTCCAGAAGTTAGAGAACACGTTCCTCATTCTGTCTGTTCCAGAAGTCAGAGAACACGTTCTTCATTCTGTCTGTTCCAGAAGTCAGAGAACACGTTCCTCATTCTGTCTGTTCCAGAAGTCAGAGAACACGTTCCTCATTCTGTCTGTTCCAGAAGTTAGAGAACACGTTCTTCACTCTCTGTTTCAGAAGTCAAAGAACAAGAAGGCTTCTAACTATCTACGTCACATTGAGGAGAACACTAAACAGTAGGTGGAGAACCGAAGAGCGAAGGGTCTCTTGTGTGTTGCAGAATGTTGTGTGTGTTGGAGGAAGTGTGTTGGTGGGGTACAGGGGGAACTTCACTATTGAAAGCACAGAGAGACAAACTCACAGGGATCAATGACACTGATAGATATTAACACAGGGATCAATGACACTGATAGATATTAACACAGGGATCAATGACACTGATAGATATTAACACAGGGATCAATGACACTGATAGATATTAACACAGGGATCAATAACACTGATAGATATTAACACAGGGATCAATGACACTGATAGATATTAACACAGGGATCAATGACACTGATAGATATTAACACAGGGATCAATGACACTGATAGATATTAACACAGGGATCAATGACACTGATAGATATTAACACAGGGATCAATGACACTGATAGATATTAACACAGGGATCAATGACACTGATAGATATTAACACAGGGATCAATGACACTGATAGATATTAACACAGGGATCAATGACACTGATAGATATTAACACAGGGATCAATGACACTGATAGATATTAACACAGGGATCAATAACACTGATAGATATTAACACAGGGATCAATGACACTGATAGATATTAACACAGGGATCAATGACACTGATAGATATTAACACAGGGATCAATAACACTGATAGATATTAACACAGGGATCAATAACACTGATAGATATTAACACAGGGATCAATAACACTGATAGATATTAACACAGGGATCAATGACACTGATAGATATTAACACAGGGATCAATGACACTGATAGATATTAACACAGGGATCAATGACACTGATAGATATTAACACAGGGATCAATGACACTGATAGATATTAACACAGGGATCAATGACACTGATAGATATTAACACAGGGATCAATGACACTGATAGATATTAACACAGGGATCAATGACACTGATAGATATTAACACAGGGATCAATGACACTGATAGATATTAACACAGGGATCAATGACACTGATAGATATTAACACAGGGATCAATGACACTGATAGATATTAACACAGGGATCAATGACACTGATAGATATTAACACTGGGATCAATGACACTGATAGATATTAACACTGGGATCAATGACACTGATAACCCCAAACAGCAAACAATGACAGGTGTAGATATTAACACAGGGATCAATGAAACACTGATAGATATTAACACAGGGATCAAACCTGATAGATATTAACACGGGATCAATAACACTGATAGATATTAACACAGGGATCAATGACACTGATAGATATTAACACAGGACATGACCAAGATATTAACAAAGGGATAAATGACACTGATAGATATCAAATAACAATAAGGCACTGAACAGTTGAAACTGGAGCTGATAGATATTAACACTGGGGACAATAAGCCATCTGTAGATATTAACACGAAATCTGTAACACTGATAGATAATAACACTCAAACACACAGACACGTAGAGATCAATCACCACCTTCTGGAGACACCTGAAACCCCACCTAGGATAGGATAAGTAATCCCCCCCTTTAAGATTTAGATGCACTATTGTAAATGACTGTTCCACTGGATGTCATAAGGTGAATGCACCAACAGTTGCTCTGGATAAGAGCATGGCCAAATGGACTGGAATGTAATGTAAATGAGATGCTGTATACACACAGACACGTAGAGATGCTGTATACACACAGACACGTAGAGATGCTGTATACACACAGACACGTAGAGATGCTGTATACACACAGACAATAGAGATGCTGATATTAACACAGATCAATAAGACTGATGCTGTATACACACAGACAATAGAGATGCTGTATAACACAGGGACACGTAGAGATGCTGTATACACACAGACAATAAGATGCTGTATACACACAGACACAATAGAGATGCTGTATACACACAGACACGTAGAGATGCTGTATACACACAGACACGTAGAGATGCTGTATACACACAGACACGTAGAGATGCTGTATACACACAGACACGTAGAGATGCTGTATACACACAGACACGTAGAGATGCTGTATACACACAGACACGTAGAGATGCTGTATACACACAGACACGTAGAGATGCTGTATACACACAGACACGTAGAGATGCTGTATACACACAGACACGTAGAGATGCTGTATACACACAGACACGTAGAGATGCTGTATACACACAGACACGTAGAGATGCTGTATACACACAGACACGTAGAGATGCTGTATACACACAGACACGTAGAGATGCTGTATACACACAGACACGTAGAGATGCTGTATACACACAGACACGTAGAGATGCTGTATACACACAGACACGTAGAGATGCTGTATACACACAGACACGTAGAGATGCTGTATACACACAGACACGTAGAGATGCTGTATACACACAGACACGTAGAGATGCTGTATACACACAGACACGTAGAGATGCTGTATACACACAGATACAGTTTCCACTTAAAAGTCAAGTAAGTCACATCATCTGATATTTCCTCTGTTATTTTCAGAGTTCTGTCGATGGTGGACAGCTGGAATCTTGGTAAGATGTCACATTCTAAAAGCCACCATCATTAATAGAAGGAATGTAAGAAACCTTGTCTCTCTAGGAATGTGAGAAACCTTGTCTCTAGGATTGTGAGAAACCTTGTCTCTAGGATTGTGAGAAACCTTGTCTCTAGGAATGTGAGAAACCTTGTCTCTATGAATGTAAGAAACCTTGTCTCTCTAGGAATGTGAGAAACCTTGTCTCTCTAGGAATGTGAGAAACCTTGTCTCTCTAGGAATGTGAGAAACCTTGTCTCTCTAGGAATGTGAGAAACCTTGTCTCTCTAGGAATGTGAGAAACCTTGTCTCTCTAGGAATGTGAGAAACCTTGTCTCTCTAGGAATGTGAGAAACCTTGTCTCTAGGATTGTAAGAAACCTTGTCTCTAGGAATGTAAGAAACCTTGTCTCTAGGATTGTAAGAAACCTTGTCTCTAGGGATGTGAGAAACCTTGTCTCTAGGATTGTAAGAAACCTTGTCTCTAGGATTGTAAGAAACCTTGTCTCTAGGATTGTGAGAAACCTTGTCTCTAGGATTGTGAGAAACCTTGTCTCTAGGATTGTGAGAAACCTTGTCTCTCTAGGATTGTGAGAAACCTTGTCTCTCTAGGAATGTGAGAAACCTTGTCTCTAGGATTGTAAGAAACCTTGTCTCTCTAGGATTGTGAGAAACCTTGTCTCTAGGATTGTGAGAAACCGTGTCTCTAGGATTGTGAGAAACCGTGTCTCTAGGATTGTGAGAAACCTTGTCTCTCTAGGATTGTAAGAAACCTTGTCTCTAGGATTGTGAGAAACCTTGTCTCTAGGATTGTGAGAAACCTTGTCTCTCTAGGAATGTGAGAAACCTTGTCTCTAGGATTGTGAGAAACCGTGTCTCTAGGATTGTGAGAAACCTTGCCTCTCTAGAGCTTGATATTGGTCCTTTGGCTATGAAGCTGTTATTGTGATTATTATTCCTAGAATAACACTGGTATATTAAGATGCTGGCAGGTCAGTTAACGTGAGCTCATTTACCCTTGACTACAGATAGGAAATGTCTTCTGCTTCAGTTAAAGAAATCCCCCAACTTGAGTTTCAGGGTCACATACTTGAGTCCACTGGAGAACATCGCTCTCGGAGCCCACAGTTGTTGATGATTTATCATTCAGGAGAGAGAGAGAAAAGAGGGGAAGAATGCCACATGGTTATATAAGAATGGGAGGAGAAGGGCGTCTCTCTCGCTTGCTTTCCTTTTTTCTCCTCTCCTTCACTGCTTCCTGACCCCAGTGCAAATGTTGCTCAACCACGAGATTGGACATCGCTGTACCTCAACTACCTCACATGGGCCACGCACAGACAATACACAACCTCACTCTCTGTCACACACACTGCTCTCTCGCTCTTACTCTGTCTCACTCTCTCGCTGTCCCTCTGTCTGTCTCTCACCCGTACATACTCTCTCCCATACTGACCACCATTCGTCATTCTCCACACCAATATCCCGACTCACAGAAACTTCCCCTTGCAAGTTGACTTTTTCCTCTCCCCCCTTCATTGTCCTTGTCATCTTCTCTGACTGTATTGTTTCAGTTTATCCATGGAGATGTCCCTCTGTAATGAAAAGACCATGGAGATGTCCCTCTGTAATGAAAAGACCATGGAGATGTCCTTCTGTAATGAAAAGACCATGGAGATGTCCCTCTGTAGTGAAGACCATGGAGATGTCCTTCTGTAGTGAAGACCATGGAGATGTCCTTCTGTAGTGAAGACCATGGAGATGTCCCTCTGTAGTGAAGACCATGGAGATGTCCCTCTGTAATGAAAAGACCATGGAGATGTCCCTCTGTAATGAAAAGACCATGGAGATGTCCCTCTGTAATGAAAAGACCATGGAGATGTCCCTCTGTAATGAAAAGACCATGGAGATGTCCCTCTGTAATGAAAAGACCATGGAGATGTCCCTCTGTAGTGAAAAGACCATGGAGATGTCCCTCTGCAATGAAGACCATGGAGATGTCCCTCTGCAATGAAGACCATGGAGATGTCCCTCTGCAATGAAGACCATGGAGATGTCCCTCTGCAATGAAAGGACCATGGAGATGTCCCTCTGCAATGAAGACCATGGAGATGTCCCTCTGCAATGAAAGGACCATGGAGATGTCCCTCTGTAATGAAAAGACCATGGAGATGTCCCTCTGTAATGAAAAGACCATGGAGATGTCCCTCTGTAATGAAAAGACCATGGAGATGTCCCTCTGTAATGAAAAGACCATGGAGATGTCCCTCTGCAATGAAGACCATGGAGATGTCCCTCTGTAGTGAAAAGACCATGGAGATGTCCCGTCCCTCTGCAATGAAGACCATGGAGATGTCCCTCTGTAATGAAAAGACCATGGAGATGTCCCCCTCTAATGAAAAGACCATGTCTCTCTGAAGACCATGGAGATGTCCCCTCTAATGAAAAGACCATGGAGATGTCCCTCTGTAATGAAAAGACCATGGAGATGTAAGAAACCCTCTGAAAAGACCATGGAGATGTCCCCCAGTAATGAAAAGAATGGAGATGTCCCTCTGTAATGGACCATGGAGATGTCCCTCTGTAATGAAGACCATGGAGATGTCCCTCTGTAATGAAGACCATGGAGATGTCCTCTCTGTAATGAAGACCATGGAGATGTCCCTCTGTAATGAAGACCATGGAGATGTCCCTCTGTAGTGAAGACCATGGAGATGTCCCTCTAGGTAGTGAAAAGACCATGGAGATGTCCCTCTGTAGTGAAAAGACCATGGAGATGTCCCTCTGTAGTGAAAAGACCATGGAGATGTCCTCTGAAGACCATGGAGATGTCCCTCTGCAATGAAGACCATGGAGATGTCCCTCTGCAATGAAGACCATGGAGATGTCCCTCTGAAAAGACCATGGAGAATGAAAAGACCATGGAGATGTCCCTCTCTAGTGAAAAGACCATGGAGAATGAAAAGACCATGGAGATGTCCCTCTGTAATGAAAATACCATGGAGATGTCCCTCTGTAATGAAAAGACCATGGAGATGTCCCTCTGTAGTGAAAAGACCATGGAGATGTCCCTCTGCAATGAAGACCATGGAGATGTCCCTCTGCAATGAAGACCATGGAGATGTACCTCTGCAATGAAGACCATGGAGATGTCCCTCTGCAATGAAGACCATGGAGATGTCCCTCTGCAATGAAGACCATGGAGATGTCCCTCTGCAATGAAAAGACCATGGAGATGTCCCCCTCTAATGAAAAGACCATGGAGATGTCCCCCTCTAATGAAAAGACCATGGAGATGTCCCCCTCTAATGAAAAGACCATGGAGATGTCCCCCTCTAATGAAAAGACCATGGAGATGTCCCCCTCTAATGAAAAGACCATGGAGATGTCCCCCTCAATGAAAAGACCATGGAGATGTCCCTCTGCATGCAGAGTTCAACAGAGTTCAAGTGAAGGTCAAGCAAATCGTAGAGAAAGCAGACTGTATTGCAATCATCTCTGATGGGTGGTCGAATGTTCGTGGCCAAGGAATAAATAACTACATCATCTCCACCCCTCAACAGTATTCTACAAGAGCACAGACACAAGGGACAACAGACACACCAGACTCTACATTGCAGATGAGCTGAAGGCAGTCATCAATGAGACCACAGAAGGTATGTGAGAAGAATAAGAGAACTACATTGAAGCTGCCCAGCAACACCCGTTGGGGTGGTGCCGTCATCATGTTTGACAGTCTCCTGGAGGGGAAGGAGTCTCTGCAAGAAATGGCCATATCAGTCTGCCGAATGGACAGCTCCGTCAAGAGGATCCTCTGGTAAGCAAAAACCATAGAGAGCCATTGAGGAGACAATGCCATGATGTTCAGACTCTGCTGCAGATGAAAGAGAATAAATCCATACTGCCCTGAAGACCACTTCATGTTGCTGGAAACTGCCTTCTGAAATACATCAAAAAGCATGAAGACTTCTGCCTGAAGCCCATGGACACGCTGCAGCGTACATTTGGACCCCAAGTCTGCTGGTAAGAGCATCCTGTCTGGTGCAGAGATCAACAAGGCCTATGGTGTCATCACTACAGTGTCTCGCCACCTTGGCCTGGATGAGGGCAAGGTTCTTGGCAGTCTGTTGAATCCACTTCCAAGCAAGGGCTTTGGGATGGAGATGCACCATGGTAGTCGTGACAACATATCTCATCAGCCACCTGGTGGAAAGGACTTTGTGGATCTGAGGCTCTTTCCCCTGTTGCCTCCATCATCCTCCAAATCACACCCCCCAAAAAATTGGTGGCCATCCTGGCAAATATGAGGCTTTTTGAGCCTGACAACGAGCCATCCTCAACAAGGTTGGAAAGGGACAGTGAAGATGAGGCCTCAGTCTGATGTTTAAGAGGTGGACATTGAGGAGGTCCAGGGAGAAGACATGGAAGCCTGAGAGGAAGACAACCAAAGCTTTAGTTTCTACACTATAATTTTACAGATTTATGTTGAATACATTTTTGGGAGATGCGATGGATCAATATTCAATATTCCCTTTCTGTTGTTGTTCAGTGAAATCATCCCATGAGAAGAGTCAACTCATTTAATTAAAGTTCAATTCGTACAAAATATTTTTTTGTATTTCTATTGGAAGAATTTAATCATTTGAATTATGTCTACATATGAAAAGGTAAAAGGTTTATGTTTCTGTCTCCATATGATATGGTAAATATATCCAATGCAAAAAACATCTACATTTAAATGGTATTAATATTAATTTGCATATATTTCTGTTAATTCCCATATATTCCCGTTAATTCCCACGGAAAGTTTCCACCTCTGAATATTCCCCAAAATGTGCAACCCTACTTACTCATCTCTCTTAAATCATTAGGCGATCCTCTTCCTCGTCCTGACTCATGACTGTTTGTTTTGCCTTATGTCCAACTCTTTGAGATGTAATGAAAAGTCTAAATCCACGGTGTTATGTTGTTCCTCTGCAGACCAGAAAGTGGTTCCGTTGTTCCAGGAGGAGGACAGCCAGCAGAGGGCGCTCATAGGCCTGGTGAGTCACAAGATACAGCAGCCATGATACTCTGGGTGGAAGGTGCCCTCGGGCACAGACAGCTCTAGGCTCTATGTTAAACTGATCTTAGATCAGTGTCAGCACTGTTTTAGTGCTGGGTTGGAATGCAGGCTTGTCCAGCTTACCAAGACCAAGGTTCATCAGGGCAAGCAGTTAGCTGACAACACACAACACGCATGATAAAAATAGTTGTCCCTTTTGATCCTGACATTGCAGTCTATTCCCAGGAGTTTTTAGCCTTGCAGCAGCAACTATTTCCAACCTGAAATTGCTGTTCCTGAGGTTTAAGTGACGTTAGCGTTTCAGCAGGTTCTATTCTACCTAATCCCCAGTTGATCCTCTCAGCATCAAAACACAAGGGTAGTCTAACTGTGATCCTCTCAGCATCAACCAGCAGGGTAACTATCTACCTATCCCCAGTTGTAAAACACTAGGGTAGTCTAACTGTGGTCCTCTCAGCATCAACCAACAGGGTAACTATTCTACCTATCCCCAGTTGTAAAACACAAGGGGTCTAACTGTGGTCCTCTCAGCATCAACCAGCAGGGTAACTATTCTACCTACCCCCAGTTGTAAAACACAAGGGTAGTCTAACTGTGGTCCTCTCAGCATCAACCAGCAGGGTAAGTATTCTACCTACCCCCAGTTGTAAAACACTAGGGTAGTCTAGCTGTGGTCCTCTCAGCATCAACCAGCAGGGTAACTATTCTACCTATCCCCAGTTGTAAATCACTTTAAGTCTAACTGTGATCCTCTCAGCATCAACCGGCAGGGTAACTATTCTACCTATCCCCAGTTGTAAAACACTAAAGGGTAGTCTAACTGTGATCCTCTCAGCATCAACCAGCAGGGTAACTATTCTACCTATCCCCAGTTGTAAATCACTAGGGTAGTCTAGCTGTGGTCCTCTCAGCATCAACCAGCAGGGTAACTATTCTACCTATCCCCAGTTGTAAAACACAAGGGTAGTCTAACTGTGATCCTCTCAGCATCAACCAGCAGGGTAACTATTCTACCTATCCCCAGTTGTAAAACACAGTAGTCTGTAAAATCAACCAGCAGGGTATTCTACCTATCCCCAGTTGTAAAACACTGGGTAGTCTAACTGTGGTCCTCTCAGCATCAACCAGCAGGGTAACTATTCTACCTACCCCCAGTTGTAAAACACAAGGGTAGTCTAACTGTGATCCTCTCAGCATCAACCAGCATCATTCTACCTATCCCCAGTTGTAAAACACTAGGGTAGTCTAGCTGTGGTCCTCTCAGCATCAACCAGCAGGGTAACTATTCTACCTATCCCCAGTTGTAAAACACTAGGGTAGTCTAGCTGTGGTCCTCTCAGCATCAACCAGCAGGGTAACTATTCTACCTATCCCCAGTTGTAAAACACAAGGGTAGTCTAACTGTGATCCTCTCAGCATCAACCAGCAGGGTAACTATTCTACCTATCCCCAGTTGTAAAACACTAGGGTAGTCTAGCTGTGGTCCTCTCAGCATCAACCAGCAGGGTAACTATTCTACCTATCCCCAGTTGTAAAACACTAGGGTAGTCTAGCTGTGGTCCTCTCAGCATCAACCAGCAGGGTAACTATTCTACCTATCCCCAGTTGTAAAACACTAGGGTAGTCTAGCTGTGGTCCTCTCAGCATCAACCAGCAGGGTAACTATTCTACCTATCCCCAGTTGTAAAACACTAGGGTAGTCTAGCTGTGGTCCTCTCAGCATCAACCAGCAGGGTAACTATTCTACCTATCCCCAGTTGTAAAACACTAGGGTAGTCTAGCTGTGGTCCTCTCAGCATCAACCAGCAGGGTAACTATTCTACCTATCCCCAGTTGTAAAACACTAGGGTAGTCTAGCTGTGGTCCTCTCAGCATCAACCAGCAGGGTAACTATTCTACCTATCCCCAGTTGTAAAACACTAGGGTAGTCTAGCTGTGGTCCTTCAGCATCAACCAGCAGGGTAACTATTCTACCTATCCCCAGTTGTAAAACACAAGGGTAGTCTAACTGTGATCCTCAGCATCAACCAGTCTATTCTACCTATCCCCAGTTGTAAAATCAAGTCCTGTGATCCTCTCAGCATCAACCAGCAGGGTAACTATTCTACCTATCCCCAGTTGTAAAACACAAGGGTAGTCTAACTGTGATCCTCTCAGCATCAACCAGCAGGGTAACTATTCTACCTATCCCCAGTTGTAAAACACTAGGGTAGTCTAGCTGTGGTCCTCTCAGCATCAACCAGCAGGGTAACTATTCTACCTATCCCCAGTTGTAAAACACTAGGGTAGTCTAGCTGTGGTCCTCTCAGCATCAACCAGCAGGGTAACTATTCTACCTATCCCCAGTTGTAAAACCTAGGGTAGTCTAGCTGTGATCCTCTCAGCATCAACCAGCAGGGTAACTATTCTACCTATCCCCAGTTGTAAAACACAAGGGTAGTCTAACTGTGATCCTCTCAGCATCAACCAGCAGGGTAACTATTCTACCTATCCCCAGTTGTAAAACACTAGGGTAGTCTAGCTGTGGTCCTCTCAGCATCAACCAGCAGGGTAACTATTCTACCTATCCCCAGTTGTAAAACACTAGGGTAGTCTAGCTGTGGTCCTCTCAGCATCAACCAGCAGGGTAACTATTCTACCTATCCCCAGTTGTAAAACACTAGGGTAGTCTAGCTGTGGTCCTCTCAGCATCAACCAGCAGGGTAACTATTCTACCTATCCCCAGTTGTAAAACACTAGGGTAGTCTAGCTGTGGTCCTCTCAGCATCAACCAGCAGGGTAACTATTCTACCTATCCCCAGTTGTAAAACACAAGGGTAGTCTAGCTGTGGTCCTCTCAGCATCAACCGGCAGGGTAACTATTCTACCTATCCCCAGTTGTAAAACACTAGGGTAGTCTAGCTGTGGTCGTCTCAGCATCAACCAGCAGGGTAACTATTCTTAGGCTCGTCAGCTCTGCTCCCAGCAGGCTATTCCACCTGCAGGTCAGATAGGTCTCTCCTGCTCCAGGAATGTGTACCTGCAGTGTGTGTGTGTGTACCTGCAGTGTGTGTGTGTGTACCTGCAGTGTGTGTGTGTACCTGCAGTGTGTACCTCAGTGTGTGTGTGAACCTGCAGTTTGTGTGTGTGTGTGTGTGCCTACCTGCAGTGTGTATGTAAGTCCCAGTAGGCTCCTGCTCCACTCTCCTTCCTGATAATAAGAATGTAGGACAATGTTAGAGGAGCAGGGAAACAGGGACACAGAGGAACAGGGGAACATCAAGGGAACCACACACACACACACACACACACACACACACACACACACACACACACACACACACACACACACACACACACACACACACACACACAAGACACACCTTCAATGTGAAGTGTTGTGTTTCCTATAGATGGTGGACAAGCTGAGAGAGCACCTCAACAGACACCTGCCTCGCCTGGGGAAGAAGAAGATCGACGTGCTGGTGGTGAACTACGTGGCCAAGCTGGTGTGTGTTCTTATTCTACATGACCCAAACACTGTTTCCATTGTTTTTGCGGTTACACAAAGAAAGGCCTGAGACAGACAGATTGTAGTTGAGAAATGACAATAACCATTATCCTCCAATACATGTACTTCCTCCTGCGGATGACAGATCTACTTCTCACTGTTCACAGCTCAGTTATGACGTCAGAGCGGCTCTGTACAGTACATCATACATAGATATCACTGACTGAAGAAAACCCTGAACCTCACATGGAAATAGCGCACTCCATATCAGGAAGACACAAGCCTTTCCATAAAGTGTGTGTGTGAGAGATTGTCTGTGTGTGAGAGATTCTGTGTGTGTGTGTCAGGAGTAAATGTGGTAGTGTTTCTTCCTGTTATTGCAGTAAGAGAGAGAGGAGAAGAGGATGTGAGTGGTCATGCTTGGTCAGTCACAGTGTGTGTTAGTTGGCTAGCGGTGTGTGTGTGTATGTTAGTCGGCTAGCGTGTGTGTGTGTGTGTGTGTGTGTCAGGTTGTGAAAGTTAGTGTATAAATAAATCATAGTAACACCTGATTCTCCAGTGTTGTTGGCACAGACTACTATTCATTTGTTGCTCAGTGAAAATAGGAAGTGTTCAGTGTGTGAAACTGTGAAACAGGAAGTGTGGAAACGTTTTAATAGTGGTCTTATCATGTAAAAGTAAATCAGATGTTTAATTCATCCCTGACTCTTTTTTCTCTGTGTGTGTGTATTTGGTATGTGTGGGTGTTTGGTATGTGTGTTTGGTGTGTGTGTGTTTGGTGTGTGTGTTTGTGTGTGTGTTTGTATGTGTGTGGTTGTCGTGTGTGTTGTGTGTTTGGGATGTGTGTTTGGTGTGTGTGGTGTGTGTGTGTGTGTATTCATTTGTTGCTGATCAGACGCATGCTGGAGTCTGTGTGGCTGAAGTAAAACTAGGCCCTCTGGTGCTGTGCTTGTGTTGTGTGTGTGTGTTAGTGTGTGTTTAGTTTGTGTTAAACAGGTTAGTGAAGTTTGTGTTAGTGTGTGTGTTTAGTTTGTGTTAAGTGTGTGTTAGTGTGTGTTTAGTGTGTTTTAGTGTGTGTTTAGTTTGTGTTAGTGTGTTTAGTTTGTGTTAGTGTGTTTAGTTTGTGTTAGTGTGTGTGTTTAGTGTGTGTTAGTGTGTGTTTAGTTTGTGTTAGTGTGTTTAGTTTGTGTTAGTGTGTGTTTTAGTTTGTGTTAGTGTGTGTGTTTAGTTTGTGTCAGTGTGTTTAATTGTGTTTAGTTTGTGTTAGTGTGTTTAGTTTGTGTTTGTTTCTCTGTGTTAGTTTGTGTGTGTAGTTTGTGTTAGTGTGTTTAGTTTGTGTTAGTGTGTGTGTTTAGTTTGTGTTAGTGTGTGTTTAGTGTGTGTGTTTAGTTTGTGTTAGTGTGTTTAGTTTGTGTTAGTGTGTGTTTAGTGTGTGTTAGTTTGTGTGTTAGTTTGTGTTAGTGTGTTTAGTTTGTGTTAGTGTGTGTTTAGTGTGTGTTAGTTTGTGTGTGTAGTTTGTGTTAGTTTGTGTGTGTAGTTTGTGTTAGTTTGTGTGTGTAGTTTGTGTTAGTGTGTGTTTAGTTTGTGTTAGTGTGTGTGTTTAGTTTGTGTTAGTGTGTGTGTGTGGTAGTGTGTGTGTTTAGTTTGTGTTAGTGTGTGTGTGTGTGTTAGTGTGTGTGTGTAGTTTGTGTTAGTGTGTGTGTGTGTGTGGTAGTGTGTGTGTTTAGTTTGTGTTAGTGTGTGTGTTTGTCTACAGTGTGTGTGTGTCTGTGTGTGTGTGTGTGTGTGTGTGTGTCTAGTGTGTGTGTGTCTACTGTGTCTACAGTGTGTGTGTGCAGTGTGTATGTGTGTCTACAGTGTGTATGTGTGTCTACAGTGTGTGTGTGTGTGTTAGTGTGTGTGTGTCTACAGTGTGTATGTGTGTTAGTGTGTGTGTGTACAGTGTGTAAGTGTGTGTGTGTCTACTAGTGTGTGTGTGTCTACAGTGTGTGTGTGTCTACAGTGTGTGTGTGTCTACAGTGTGTGTGTGTGTCTACAGTGTGTGTGTGTCTACAGTGTGTGTGTGTGTGTCTACAGTGTGTGTGTGTGTTAGTGTGTGTGTGTGTTAGTGTGTGTGTGTGTGTGTGTGTGTGTCTACTGTGTGTTGTGTGTGTGTGTTACTGTGTGTTGTGTGTGTGTGTGTGTAGTGTGTGTGTGTTAGTGTGTGTGTGTGTAGTGTGTGTGTTGTGTGTGTTGTGTCTGTGTGTGTGTTGTGTTTGTGTGTGTGTGTGTTAGTGTGTTTTTGTTTGTGTTATCGTGTGTTTTTAGTTTGTGTTAGTGTGTTTTTAGTTTGTGTGTGTGTGTTTAGTTGTGTGTGTAGTGTTTAGTTTGTGTTGTGTGTTGTGTGTGTTTAGTTTTGTGTTGAGAGTGTTTTTAGTTTGTGTTGTGTGTGTGTTTAGTTTGTGTTAGTGTGTGTGTTTGTGTTAGTGTGTGTGTGTGTGTTGTTACAGTGTGTGTATGTGTGTGTGTGTCTACAGTGTGTGTGTGTGTACAGTGTGTTGTGTTAGTGTGTGTGTCTACAGTGTGTATGTGTGTGTGTTAGTGTGTGTGTGTTTAGTTTGTGTTTAGTTTGTGTTAGTTTGTGTTAGTGTGTGTGTGTAGTGTGTGTGTTTAGTTTGTGTTAGTGTGTGTGTGTCTACAGTGTGTGTGTGTGTGTGTCTACGTGTGTGTGTGTGTGTGTGTGTGTGTGTGTGTGTCTACAGTGTGTGTGTGTGTGTCTACAGTGTGTGTGTGTGTCTACAGTGTGTGTGCAAGTCCTGTCCCATTGATGTTTACTATCCTCTCTGCTGTAGAAAGCAGCGGGGGAGTTCAGCAGAGTGGGCCGTGTTTCACGTGATGTGTCGGATACTGGAGGCTACAAAGACTCTGTGTCTCCCCCTCCCTCCTGGTAAGAAGAACCCTGTTTAATCATCTCAAAATAACACTGTTTATTCATGTATTTGACCTTGTTCAACCTTCTCGAAATAACCAAGGCGTTAAACTTATTTTAACCTCCCTGTCCAGTGTCTCAATATAACAAAGCCCTTCAACAGAGCTTATAGAGAGCCGGCCTCTACAATATTAAATACATATTCAAGCAAATGGCATCTGACGTGGTGTTGCTGTGTGTCTGCAGGGTATCACACTCTACTGTCCGTGTTGGGGGTTCGCTGTCTCCCCAGACACACCTTCCTGCAGTACGTTGACCATGGTGTGCTGCAGCTCACCGAGACCTTCGTCTCACGACTCATGACAGGTTCACGCTGCACACACACACACACACACGCACACACACACACACACACACACAGACACACACACACACACACACACACACACACACACAGCGCACACACACACACACGCGCACTACACACGCATGCACACACACACGCACACGCACTACATGCACACGCACGCACTACACACACACGCAATACGTGCATATACCCTGTATATACACACATACACACAATTTATCAGATGGCATGATTCAGCTATTGTGCCATAATGTAATTTCTCAGTAATTACTACAGGAAGGTGTGTCCTCATCAAAACTGAGTCAGAGAGCTGGCAATACAGTTCTGTACTTTTCCCCAGTAAGCTGGAACCTCTTAGATTCATTATTGTCTTACTTACAGTGTAACTGTGTCTGCCTCCTCCATGCTTCAATACAGATTAATACTGTAACCGTGTCTGCCTCCTCCATGCTTCAATACAGATTAATACTGTAACCGTGTCTGCCTCCTCCATGCTTCAATACATTAATGCTGTAACCGTGTCTGCCTCCTCCATGCTTCAATACAGATTAATACTGTAACCGTGTCTGCCTCCTTCATGCTTCAATACAGATTAATACTGTAACCGTGTTGAAAGTGGGTTCTGGTCAAAAGTAGTGCACTATTTAAGGAATGGCATTTGGGACGTACACCTAGAGGTCAATCTAATCTAACAGAGGACACTAATAGCAATAGCTCAGTCACAAAATATAAGATGCCACTTTGTTCATTGATTTATCATGGTCACTGTAACTGTCAAAAAGCCTTTGAGTTATAGGTCTTGGGAGTTCAGTGTGAAGGTGACATTACAAAGTTATAAAGATACAGTACACACACACACATACTATGAAGTACATGTTCATCAAAGTTTATACAACAGGTGGGTCTAGTCTTGAATGCTGATTGGTTAAAACCGCATTCTGTCACAAATGACCACCGGCTAAATCTATGACGTTGAAATGGAAGGGTGTTAAACTCTTCCTTAGTGACAGTTTTGATGAAGTGAACAACTTTTTTTTCTTCTCTGCTAGCCGGCCCTCTCTGCTAGCCGGCCCTCTCTGCTAGCCGGCCCTCTCTGCTAGCCGGCCCTCTCTGCTAGCCGGCCCTCTCTGCTAGCCGGCCCTCTCTGCTAGCCGGCCCTCTCTGCTAGCCGCCGGCCTCTCTCGGCCCTCTCTGCCCCTCTAGCCGGCCCTCTCTGCTAGCCGGCCCTCTCTGCTAGCCGGCCCTCTCTGCTAGCCGGCCCTCTCTGCTAGCCGGCCCTCTCTGCTAGCCGGCCCTCTCTGCTAGCCGGCCCTCTCTGCTAGCCGGCCCTCTCTGCTAGCCGGCCCTCTCTGCTAGTCGGCCCTCTCTGCTAGCCGGCCCTCTGCTAGCCGGCCCTCTCTGCTAGCCGGCCCTCTCTGCTAGCCGGCCCTCTCTGCTAGCCGGCCCTCTCTGCTAGCCGGCCCTCTCTGCTAGCCGGCCCTCTCTGCTAGCCGGCCCTCTCTGCTAGCCGGCCCTCTCTGCTAGCCGGCCCTCTCTGCTAGCCGGCCCTCTCTGCTAGCCGGCCCTCTGGATGCAACTCGCTGTTGGCTGGGCTCCCTGCCTGTGCCATTAAACCCCTTCAACTCAGACTGCTGAACCTCTCTGCTAGCCGGCCCTCTCTGCTAGTACAGCGGCCCTCTCTGCTAGCCCCCAATGGTTTCACGGCCCTCTCTGCCCGGCCCTCTCTGCTAGCCTGGCCGGCCCCTCTGCTAGCCGGCCCTCTCTGCTAGCCGGCCCTCTCCTAGCCGGCCCTCTCCCTCTCTGCTAGCCGGCCCTCTCTGCTAGCCGGCCCTCTCTGCTAGCCGGCCCTCTCTGCTAGCCGGCCCTCTCTGCTAGCCGGCCCTCTCTGCTAGCCGGCCCTCGAAGCAACACACATCTTAGGTTGTATTCTTAACTCGTTGCGGCTTTTCTCTGGGTCATTCAATGATGTGTCGCCCAAATCTGAAAAGATCAAAACAGCTAAATGTTCCACTCATCCATTTTAGTTTTGGCAACAAAGTGTTGATTTAGCTAGTCAACTGAAAATAAAGAGTTGTGTATGTTGCTATGACAACCAGCTCAATTTGTTGTCTGTCTAGTTCGGATACATTCACGTTATATGAGAAGGTAGAGAAAAGATCATTAAGAAAAGGAAGGAGAGACTGACAGCAAGTTTTCTACAAATTTCTGCTGTTGAAAACCAAATGACACTATAAGAAATGGGAGATAATGTCTAGATGCTTTTTATAGTGGAGATCAAGTTTATGCATTTCCTGGCAGGGTTGATGAGGCAGTCATAAGGAGCTAATGAGGCATGATTTAGCCTGTGATAGAACATGTGCTCTCTCGTTAGGACACTGTTGTTTCATAATAGTTTTTGCGACTGCACTTGAAGAAACATTAAAAGTTAATTAAATCTCCCGGGTTGACGGACCTTCATGTCTTAAAGTAATGATGGACTCATTTATCTTTGATTATTTGAACTGTTCTTGACATACTATGGACTTGGTATTTTACCAAATAGGTCTGTCTTCTGTACACCACCTCTACCTTGTCACAACACAACTGATTGGCTGGTACTGTAGTTGGAGTGAGGGACTAGAGTGAGGGACTAGAGTGAGGGACTAGAGTGAGGGACTGGAGCGAGGGACTGGAGCGAGGGACTGGAGAGAGAGGGACTGGAGCGAGGGATTGAGGGACTGGAGCGAGGGACTGGAGCGAGGGACTGGAGCGAGGGACTGGAGGGGACTGGAGCGAGGCACTGGAGCGAGGCACTGGAGCGAGGGACTGGAGCGAGGGACTGGAGCGAGGGACTGGAGCGAGGGACTGGAGAGAGGGACTGGAGCGAGGGACTGGAGCGAGGGACTGGAGAGAGGGACTGGAGAGAGGGACTGTGTTGTGTAGATGTTGCACAGTGTAGTGTTTGCCAAGACAATGATCATGGAATGTAAGCGCTAGAAGCCCAAGTGCCAGTACCACTCCCACCCACAGTCCTGCAGGGTTTTATCCCTGTTAGATACAAGCTCAGACTAAACATGCCCTCATCCCTCATCCAGTTTGAAATGCAACAATAATTGCATTCATATCTTCATATCTATAGTTGTTTCTATACAAAGATATTGAAGTGTTATTGCTATACCCAAACAGTTTGCTTGAGAGAATCTGAATGTCTTGACTTACACTCTTGTAATACAAAGGTCAACTCATACAAACCCTCCCAGACAGACAGTCAGTACCTAGTAGGAAGAAGGGTGCAATGCATACAGCCCTCGATACCCTTTCATGCTTGGACAGGTTTCTCAATACTTGCATTGACATCTCAATCTTTTAAGATATCCCATTACAATACAGTCTTATGTTAAGATGTTACAAGACCCAAACAGTGGGATGTTAGTGTTCCTGTTACCACACGGACTCTGTTTGTACCTGGTAACAATCAGAAGGCAATACTAGAAAGTGTATCATGCTTGGCCAGTTTCAGTACAGTTTATATCACAGCTCTTCCTCAGGGGACAAACAAAACAATCTCTGAAGATGAAAGCAAAGTACAAAACATGATTGTTTTCAATTTTTTCATTTAGACGGTGAAAAGGAAAATGTCAGCATTCTGGGGAATAAGTTCTGTGTAAGAAAGTGGCTAAATGAATTGGTGTATTTGCTCTTAAAGTGTTTAGAATAATGTAGTAGTTAGAGATGGTTGATAATGTTTGATAATGGACTTGACCTTGGTGTTTTTCACACTCCCAAAAAGTCCTCCTGGGACAATAGAAACAGTATTACTGAAGATTAAAGGTTTGGATGATTTTAAGTTGATTAAAAAACGGTTTATTTTTCCTCTTGTGTAGATCTAGACAACAGTGATGCCAACGAGGAGCTGAAGTTCAGCATTCTGAAGAGACTACCAGAGGTAAAGTTACATTTCTCTCAAAGGTGTTATTTGCATCTTGTAGTTGCTGCTGTTTGTTACTTCCTGCTGTCTAAGCAGTGGAATGTGATGATTGTTTTAGCCAATCAGATGATTCTTGGACTGTTGTTGCAGCCCAGAGGGGAAGTGAAGAAGGTACAACAGAGAAACAGACTCATTCCTTCTGCTCTTCATTCTCATATTTATAGGGGGGATTCCGTCCCGAGTGAAGCGAGCGGAAATGGAACGTAATTCCCTTCAGATACACTTCTCTCTCTGCATAGTCTGACCTCTGTGTTTGGGGTGGAGGTCAGAGTGTGGTGGAGGTGTCTACAGACATCGTAGTCTGACCTCTGTGTTTGGGGTGGAGGTCAGAGTGTGGTGGAGGTGTCTACAGACATCGTAGTCTGACCTCGGTTGTGTTTGGGGTGGAGGTCAGAGTGTGGTGGAGGTGTCTACAGACATCGTAGTCTGACCTCTGTGTTTGGGGTGGAGGTCAGAGTGTGGTGGAGGTGTCTACAGACACTTCGTAGTCTGACCTCGGTTGTGTTTGGGGTGGAGGTCAGAGTGTGGCGGAGGTGTCTACATTCTGACCTCTGTGTTTGGGGTGGAGGTCAGAGTGTGGTGGAGGTGTCTGACGTATTCTGACCTCGGTTGTGTTTGGGGTGGAGGTCAGAGTGTGGTGGAGGTGTCTACAGACATCGTATTCTGACCTTGGTTGTGTTTGGGGTGGAGGTCAGAGTGTGGTGGAGGTGTCTACAGAGTCTGATGGTTGTGTTTGGGGTGGAGGTCAGAGTGTGGTGGAGGTGTCTACAGATTCTGACCTTGGTTGTGTTTGGGGTGGAGGTCAGAGTGTGGTGGAGGTGTCTACAGACATCGTATTCTGACCTCGGTTGTGTTTGGGGTGTGTTTGTGTCTACAGGTGGAGGTCAGAGTGTGGTGGAGGTGTCTACAGACATCGTAGTCTGACCTCGGTTGTGTTTGGGGTGGAGGTCAGAGTGTGGTGGAGGTGTCTACAGACATCGTATTCTGACCTCGGTTGTGTTTGGGGTGGAGGTCAGAGTGTGGTGGAGGTGTCTACAGACATCGTATTCTGACCTCTGTTGTGTTTGGGGTGGAGGTCAGAGTGTGGTGGAGGTGTCTACAGACATCGTATTCTGACCTCTGTGTTTGGGGTGGAGGTCAGAGTGTGGTGGAGGTGTCTACAGACATCGTATTCTGACCTCGGTTGTGTTTGGGGTGGAGGTCAGAGTGTGGTGGAGGTGTCTACAGACATCGTAGTCTGACCTCTGTGTTTGGGGTGGAGGTCAGAGTGTGGTGGAGGTGTCTACAGACATCGTATTCTGACCTTGGTTGTGTTTGGGGTGGAGGTCAGAGTGTGGTGGAGGTGTCTACAGACATCGTATTCTGACCTCGGTTGTGTTTGGGGTGGAGGTCAGAGTGTGGTGGAGGTGTCTACAGACATCGTATTCTGACCTCGGTTGTGTTTGGGGTGGAGGTCAGAGTGTGGTGGAGGTGTCTACAGACATCGTATTCTGACCTCGGTTGTGTTTGGGGTGGAGGTGTCTACAGATACTTCGTATTCTGACCTTGGTTGTGTTTGGGGTGGAGGTCAGAGTGTGGTGGAGGTGTCTACAGAGATCGTATTCTGACCTGGTTGTGTTTGGGGTGGAGGTCAGAGTGTGGTGGAGGTGTCTACAGACATCGTATTCTGACCTCGGTTGTGTTTGGGGTGGAGGTCAGAGTGTGGTGGAGGTGTCTACAGACATCGTATTCTGACCTTGGTTGTGTTTGGGGTGGAGGTCAGAGTGTGGTGGAGGTGTCTACAGACATCGTATTCTGTGTTTGGGGTTTGGGGTGGAGGTCAGAGTGTGGTGGAGGTGTCTACAGATACTTCGTATTCTGACCTTGGTTGTGTTTGGGGTGGAGGTCAGAGTGTGGTGGAGGTGTCTACAGAGATCGTATTCTGACCTCGGTTGTGTTTGGGGTGGAGGTCAGAGTGTGGTGGAGGTGTCTACAGACATCGTATTCTGACCTCGGTTGTGTTTGGGGTGGAGGTCAGAGTGTGGTGGAGGTGTCTACAGACATCAGAGTGTGGCGGAGGTGTCTGACCTGACCTTGGTTGTGTTTGGGGTGGAGGTCAGAGTGTGGTGGAGGTGTCTACAGACATCGTATTCTGACCTTGGTTGTGTTTGGGGTGGAGGTCAGAGTGTGGTGGAGGTGTCCACAGATACTTCGTATTCTGACCTCTGTTGTGTTTGGGGTGGAGGTCAGAGTGTGGCGGAGGTGTCCACAGATACTTCGTATTCTGACCTTGATTTAATTCCCTCATAATTCCACCACCTTTTACGCACGATGAAACCATGAATAAGGTCTAATGAACCTATTGGTCTCAAGTGGGACAGTGAAATAGGCTATAAATAGCTGAGCCGTTATTCAGAATTTGAATTGTATGCCCTCATCATTTGCGTGGATGTAACGTGGAGATCCAGGCTACAGGCGTCTGTAGGGCTCAACCTCCTGACTTGATGTATGCACTTTAAAATGTTTGAATTATATTCCTGGGCTTTTCGCCGGTTTATTTGACTATTTGTATCATGTTAAATATTAGGCACTATATCAGGAGCCACCATCAGTAATACCCACATACATTTATAAGTGTTAGTTTTCTTCAATTTGTACCTTACATTTAGCATCATTCCATTCTGTTGACCTTCCTTTCCACTGTCATGTCAGTGTCGTTGTTCCTGAAGGTCGCTAGCATTACTGAATCATATAGACTAACGTTGTGCAATAATGTAGGACATGTAGCCTATTAGATCATTATGGAACTCAGACCACACGTAGCAGGTTAAACCTGGAGCCTGACTCACGGTTCACCACGACCAGACCGGTGTGAGAATCAGGGTAGACTCACGGTTCACCACGACCTGGACCGGTGTGAGAATCAGGGTAGACTCACGGTTCACCACGCCTGGACCGGTGTGAGAATCAGGGTAGACTCACGGTTCACCACGCCTGGACCGGTGTGAGAATCAGGGAAGTTCACCCCTATTCTACACTTTTTCCACCTTCCAATGTTTCATACATTGAATCATACCACTGTATTTTTAAATTCATAAATATATTTTGAGTAAAGGCTCTCCAAACCGGTTGGTTTATGATTCATACATACTTTCTTAAGACTAAAATGTGCCTAAATAATCTATCAAATCAGAGTATTTAAAAATAAATCTACCAGTTGAAATGGAGACGAAGATGTATGGATGTCTTTCTTTCATTGATCCCTATTGATCTGAACCCGTTATCTCTATCTATTCTAGTCTGTCAACAACATTATAATTAAGGGTACACCGTATTTAAAGGGATGGCTTAAGCCGGGTGTGCACTACATTATCTTGGCCCTGATTTAGCTGTCCCAGACAGGTTTTTGAGATCGGAGACACAATCCCCAGAAGAAGCCAGTGAGATGACGTTGTTCCGCAGGATGTGTAGAGTCTCCAGAAGGAGCGATGACTACTACTAGTATGTGTTTGTACTTGCCTTCAAAGCTAAAGTGCGCCTCCAAGTTGGTTTGAAATTGTTACAGCTCTGAAGCTCACAAGCAATGTTATTCAATTAAAAAATGTTGGCTTGATATTTCAACTCTGTATGGCAAGAGTGAATGTCTGACTGAAAGCGTTTGAGGCTGCTTTGAGCCACAGCTCGTTGAAGCTACGTTACATTTAATCACATCATTTAGTGTCCACCACTAGGTTGGCAAGACAACAAAACAACAGGAAAGATGCTGGTTCAATGTGAGGTTTAGTGATGTTAGGATTTTGAAAGTCGTTTAGTGTACATCCGGCTTTAAGAGAAATGGACTGAAAACCATACTGGCTTTAAGAGAAATGTACTGAAAACCATATTGGCTTAAAGAGAAATGGACTGAAAACCATATTGGCTTTAAGAGAAATGACTGAAAACCATGTTGGCTTTAAGAGAATGGACTGAAAACCATATTGGCTTTAAGAGAATGGACTGAAAACCATATTGGCTTTAAGAGAAATGTACTGAAAACCATATTGAATGAAAACTCCACGAGAAAATCTGTTGGCCAGCAAGTGGGAGGGTTTTCATTGGTTGAATTACATGCGCAAGGGAAACACGCCTGCAAAGCCCGTTACGCACCTGCATAAGGTAAGTCTGAATACCGACTACCGAGAGGTGCGTAGGAAAGGTGTCATTTCCTAAGTCGGAATCGGGCCCATAGCGAATAGCGACTCATTTACCAGTCAACACGCTAGGTTTTACACAGGTTGAGAAACTTCTGTTGAAGGCCTGGTGATGGAGGACATGGGGTAACTAGATACCTGTTGTTGTTGTTTCCAGTCCATGGAGCAGAGGATCTGTCACCTGTGGGATCACCCCATCAGTTCAGCCTGTATCTCCAGAGACTATGTCAGAGGCCTGCTGGAGAAACACGCCAAAACCAAAGTAACACTGTCTTATTCAGCTTCGACTAATCAACTGTACAATCACCAATTCAATATCACCAAGAGCAGGAAGTAAATACTGCTGGACCTGATTAGTTAGATGGTTTGTCTGTTGTTCCAGGGTTCTATGTTCATGGAGAGAGACGAGCCTGGCTTCAGGTCTGAGTTCCTGCCTCTCACCTTCCTGACCAAAATTCTGTTGGATGTGGAAGACCGAGGTATTTATTCAGAGAATGTTTCTTTTGTCTCCACAAGTGAAACTAGCTTATTAAACAGCCAAGACAAACTGTGTGTTCTGTGTGTGTTCTGTGTGTGTTCTGTGTGTTCTGTGTGTTCTGTGTGTGTTCTGTGTGTGTACTGTGTGTGTACTGTGTGTGTGTACTGTGTGTGTGTACTGTGTGTGTGTACTGTGTGTGTGTACTGTGTGTGTACTGTGTGTGTACTGTGTGTGTACTGTGTGTGTACTGTGTGTGTGTACTGTGTGTGTGTACTGTGTGTGTGTGTGTACTGTGTGTGTACTGTGTGTGTACTGTGTGTGTACTGTGTGTGTACTGTGTGTGTACTGTGTGTGTACTGTGTGTGTTCTGTGTGTGGGTGTCTGATGGTGTGTCTATTCTGTGCTGCAGCTCTGAACCCTTTTGAGGAGCAGGAGAATGTGGATGCCAGGTTTGTGGAGGAGACGGCTCTGAAACAGACTCTGATCCTGCTGGGCTTCCAGGACAAGTGATGGAGGGAGAGACCGAGGTGAAGGGAGGTGAAGAAAGAGGGGGAGCAGGTCAAGGCTCCAAGTTTTCACTCAACACTCCATATTCCACTAGTACTCAGTGAGCGGGGACTGTGTCAGAGTTCGGGGACTGTGTCAGAGTTCGGGGACTGTGTCAGAGTTCGGGGACTGTGTCAGAGTTCGGGGACTGTGTCAGAGTTCGGGGACTGTTTGAAATGACACTTTAAATGTTGATCAGTCAATATTCCGATACATGAGAATCTACGAAAATACATCAGATTCTGTCGAACAATGGGTCTGGTGACAATTGTCATCGGTTAAGCATTCATTTGACAGATTTATAGTTCTGCCCTCTCTGCCTGTTGCTCAACCCTCCCACTCAGACCAGATGGATGAGGCTCTTACAGTAAGAAGGGAAGTTCTCTGGAAGGTGTCTGAATTTCCACAACATGTGTCCTGTACGATGCCGGTATATTTCCATTTCAGAGGAACTGAAGCATGGTTAGATTTCAGGAATAACACCGTTGTGTGGAATCCAGGAAATGTGTTGATCAGGTACAACAATAAACAGGAAATGTGTTGATCAGGTACAACAATAAACAGGAAAAGGGATTTTTGTTGTCATGTTTACACGTGTAAAAGCCATATTGTATCAATGAAACACGAAATAAAATATTTGTTGTATGTTTCTAACAACTGTCTTCGTTCAATAAGACCACTCATGATAGCCGTGGCAGCGTCACATTGACACGATTCTCTATGACTCATACAGTGACATTAAGGGACAGTTCAATAAGACCGCTCATGATAGCCGTGGCAGCGTCACATTGACACGATTCTCTATGACTCATACAGTGACATTAAGGGACAGTTCAATAAGACCGCTCATGATAGCCGTGGCAGCGTCACATTGACACGATTCTCTATGACTCATACAGTGACATTAAGGGACAGTTCAACAAGACCGCTCATGATAGCCGTGGCAGCGTCACATTGACACGATTCTCTGACTCATACAGTGACATTAAGGGACAGTTCAATGAGACCGCTCATGATAGCCGTGGCAGCGTCACATTGACACGATTCTCTGACTCATACAGTGACATTAAGGGACAGATAAGTCAACCATAAATAGGTGCATTATCCCATCATCACATGCTAATGTTAGCCACTCTGCTGCAGTGTGGCTTGTTATGGTTGAGACAGTCAGAGACACACCCTGTTAGCTGAGGGAACAGACTGAGACCTGGCTAACTCCACAGATACAGTCGCTCAGGAAATTAACAGGCTTTCTACAGAATATCTGATGTCACTGGTTTGGGTGCTTCCACAAGTCAGAACACCAGGCACACTTCTCCCAAAGCCAAAATGTAATTCTCAGAATCGCAGAACTCTCTCACACACACACACACACACACACACACACACACACACACACACACACACACACACACACACACACACACACACACACACACACACACACACACACACACACAAGCAAACTAATGCAACCAATGTAACTCATTACCACACACTCCACTTTCTCTTCCTCCTTTACCATAAATGTAAAGAATCATCAGTGAAATCCCTCTGAAAGATTCTCTGTGAGGTCGAGGTTACTGGAGGAGGGTAAATAGAAACAGCTACAGTGTTGCCAGTAAGACCTCGTGCCTCTGACTTCAGCAGAAATCCAACCCAGATGCATGGCACGCTCCCTGCTCTGCTTCTCAGGAAGGAAAAAGGATCAAGACAGCAGACGAGGTTCAAATATACCTGCTGTTTAATGAGCTTGTGTTGAGAATCTAAAGGCCCTATGATGATTGGCTGCTACACTCCTAGATTATAAATATTCTCCTGTCACTGGTAACCCGAGTATCTCATATGGAGTGCTATTAGTGCCAACAGAAATTTAACTGAATTAAATGTTGATTAAATGTATGTTGTCACTTTATAGTCCCAGATACATCTAGGTGGGTTAGACGTAGTACTAGAGGGTTTGGTCCAGGTCTACAGTATATCTCAATGGGTTTGGTCCAGGTCTACAGTATATCTCAATGGGTTTGGTCCAGGTCTACAGTATATCTCAATGGGTTTGGTCCAGGTCTATATCTCAATGGGTTTGGTCCAGGTCTACAGTATATCTCAATGGGTTTGGTCCAGGTCTACAGTATATCTCAATGGGTTTGGTCCAGGTCTACAGTATATCTCAATGGGTTTGGTCCAGGTCTACAGTATATCTCAATGGGTTTGGTCCAGGTCTACAGTATATATCAATGGGTTTGGTCCAGGTCTACAGTATATATCAATGGGTTTGGTCCAGGTCTACAGTATATCTCAATGGGTTTGGTCCAGGTCTATATCTCAATGGGTTTGGTCCAGGTCTATATCTCAATGGGTTTGGTCCAGGTTTACAGTATATCTCAATGGGTTTGGTCCAGGTCTATAGTATATATCAATGGGTTTGGTCCAGGTCTATAGTATATATCAATGGGTTTGGTCCAGGTCTACAGTATATCTCAATGGGTTTGGTCCAGGTCTATAGTATATATCAATGGGTTTGGTCCAGGTCTATATCTCAATGGGTTTGGTCCAGGTCTACAGTATATATCAATGGGTTTGGTCCAGGTCTACAGTATATAGCAATGGGTTTGGTCCAGGTCTACAGTATATCTCAATGGGTTTGGTCCAGGTCTATAGTATATATCAATGGGTTTGGTCCAGGTCTACAGTATATCTCAATGGGTTTGGTCCAGGTCTACAGTATATCTCAATGGGTTTGGTCCAGGTCTATAGTATATATCAATGGGTTTGGTCCAGGTCTATATCTCAATGGTTTTGGTCCAGGTCTATAGTATATATCAATGGTTTTGGTCCAGGTCTACAGTATATCTCAATGGGTTTGGTCCAGGTCTACAGTATATATCAATGGGTTTGGTCCAGGTCTACAGTATATCTCAATGGGTTTGGTCCAGGTCTACAGTATATATCAATGGGTTTGGTCCAGGTCTACAGTATATATCAATGGGTTTGGTCCAGGTCTATATCTCAATGGGTTTGGTCCAGGTCTACAGTATATCTCAATGGGTTTGGTCCAGGTCTATATCTCAATGGGTTTTGGTTCAGGCTTGCGAATGTGTCTGATGTTGGTGCCGGGCTCGGAGGGTTTGAAGGGGGCCAGGGCTCCGTAGGGCTTGGGCAGGGGCAGGGTGTCCCCCAGGGGGATGTAGGCGTTGGGTCGGGCCTCGGCCGTGGTGTACACCCCACTAGGGAGCTGGGACCTCTCCTCCTCCTCCACCAGCTGTAACAGAGGAGAGAATCCAGGTCCTCAACATAGTATACCATATACTGGTATTTAACTCATGGTATACTGTACATCTAAAAGAGTATCTAGAAATGTACTGAAGAGAACAGGGTTCAATGTACTGAACATTGCAGATAGAAATACCATGAATAGAGCTGACAAGATTCCTCATTCGCTACATGTCAGAGAGGCACGTCTATTTCTACATAACTTTTCTATCTGATTGCCAGACAGTCAAAGTGTTAAATGCAGTGTTAACTTATCAGTGTAGAAGTACAACAGTTCAGCATCAAGTTCAACATTTATGAATTCCTCCATGAATTATCCCTAATTCAAAGTCCTGTGGTAGAGGGTCATGGAGGGTGACTGACCCTGTCTTTCTCCTGCTGGTCGGCCTGCCTGCGCTGCTCATCCCTGAGGATGTGTTGCCACTCCTGCTCCAGGTCTTCAGAGGGGGGCAGACCCTGGTCCAGGCGTCGGTGGCAGGTGTCCAGGAACAGCTCCCTCTCCTTCAGCTCCTGACAGGGGTGGGATCAACACAACATGGAATGTCAGGAAGAGGAACATTATTAGGAGGATATTTGTGCTTGGGTAGATCGATGTAGGGAAAGAGGATGATTTGACCTTAGCCTGATCCCAGTTGGTGACAGGGATCTACAGTATAATCCTTAGACTTGACCTTAGCCTGATCCCAGTTGGCTACAGGGATCTACAGTATAATCCTTAGACTTGACCTTAGCCTGGTCCCAGTGGGTTACAGGGATCTACAGTATAATCCTTAGACTTGACCCTAGCCCAGTTGGTTACAGGGATCTACAGTATAATCCTTAGACTTGACCCTAGCCTGGTCCCAGTTGGTTACAGGGATCTACAGTATAATCCTTAGACTTGACCTTAGCCTGATCCCAGTTGGCTACAGGGATCTACAATATAATCCTTAGACTTGACCCTAGCCCAGTTGGTTACAGGGATCTACAGTATAATCCTTAGACTTGACCCTAGCCTGGTCCCAGTTGGTTACAGGGATCTACAGTATAATCCTTAGACTTGACCTTAGCCTGGTCCCAGTTGGTTACAGGGATCTACAGTATAATCCTTAGACTTGACCCTAGCCTGGTCCCAGTTGGTTACAGGGATCTACAGTATAATCCTTAGACTTGACCTTAGCCTGATCCCAGTTGGCTACAGGGATCTACAGTATAATCCTTAGACTTGACCTTAGCCTTGTCCCAGTTGGCTACAGGGATCTACAATATAATCCTTAGATTTGACCTTAGCCTGATCCCAGTTGGTTACAGGGATCTACAGTATAATCCTTAGACTTGACCTTAGCCTGGTCCCAGTTGGTTACAGGGATCTACAGTATAATCCTTAGATTTGACCTTAGCCTGATCCCAGTTGGTTACAGGGATCTACAGTATAATCCTTAGACTTGACCTTAGCCTAGTCCCAGTTGGTTACAGGGATCTACAGTATGGGTCCACCAGACTAGGAAATGCTGGTCAATCTAAAATAGTCTCCTATTTACCTGCTGCAGGGTCATGGCGCTGGCTTGGCGCATCGACAACTCAGACACCACAGCCATCATCCTCCTGGTTGACTCCTTGATACGGCCCTGCAGCTCATTCACCTGAGAGACAGGAGAGAGGGGGTTGGTTAACGCACAGATCTGGAGGATGTTAGATATGAGTTTATCTGGAGGATGTTAGATATGAGTTTATCTGGAGGATATTAGTTTGATCTAGAGGATGTTAGATATTAGTTTATCTGGAGGATGTTAGATATTAGTTTATCTGGAGGATGTTAGATATTAGTTTATCTGGAGGATGTTAGATATTAGTTTGATCTGGAGGATGTTAGATATTAGTTTATCTGGAGGATGTTAGATATCAGTTTGATCTAGAGGATGTTAGATATTAGTTTATCTAGAGGATGTCAGATATCAGTTTATCTGGAGGATGTTAGATATTAGTTTATCTGGAGGATGTTAGATATTAGTTTATCTGGAGGATGTTAGATATTAGTTTGATCTGGAGGATGTTAGATACTAGTTTATCTGGAGGATGTTAGTTTATCTGGAGGATGTTAGATATTAGTTTATCTGGAGGATGTTAGATACTAGTTTATCTGGAGGATGTTAGATACTAGTTTATCTGGAGGATGTTAGTTTATCTGGAGGATGTTAGATATTAGTTTATCTGGAGGATGTTAGATATTAGTTTATCTGGAGGATGTTAGATATCAGTTTGATCTGGAGGATGTTAGTTTATCTGGAGGATGTTAGATATCAGTTTATCTGGAGGATGTTAGATATCAGTTTATCTAGAGGATGTTAGATATTATTTTGATCTGGAGGATGTTAGATATTAGTTTATCTGGAGGATGTTAGTTTATCTGGAGGATGTTAGTTTATCTGGAGGATGTTAGATATCAGTTTATCTAGAGGATGTTAGATATCAGTTTATCTGGAGGATGTTAGATATCAGTTTATCTGGAGGATGTTAGATATTATTTTGATCTGGAGGATGTTAGATATTAGTTTATCTGGAGGATGTTAGATATTAGTTTATCTGGAGGATGTTAGATATTAGTTTAACATCCTCTAGATAAACTAATATCTAACATCCTCTAGATAAACTAACATCCTCCAGATCAACTAATATCTAACATCCTCCAGATCAAAATAATATCTAACATCCTCCAGATCAAACTGATATCTAACATCCTCCAGATAAACTGATATCTAACATCCTCTAGATAAACTAATATCTGACATCCTCCAGATAAACTAGTATCTAACATCCTCCAGATAAACTAGTATCTAACATCCTCCAGATAAACTAGTATCTAACATCCTCCAGATAAACTAATATCTAACATCCTCCAGATAAACTAGTATCTAACATCCTCCAGATAAACTAGTATCTAACATCCTCCAGATAAACTAATATCTAACATCCTCCAGATAAACTAATATCTAACATCCTCCAGATAAACTAATATCTAACATCCTCCAGATAAACTGATATCTAACATCCTCCAGATAAACTAGTATCTAACATCCTCCAGATAAACTAGTATCTAACATCCTCCAGATAAAATATCTAACATCCTCCAGATAAACTAGTATCTAACATCCTCCAGATAAACTAGTATCTAACATCCTCCAGATAAACTAGTATCTAACATCCTCCAGATAAACTAATATCTAACATCCTCCAGATAAACTAACATCCTCCAGATAAACTAGTATCTAACATCCTCCAGATAAACAGCCAATGAGCCATGTAACATGGCTGTGTGTGTGTTAGGGAGCGTGTGTCTTTGTGAGGCTGTGTGTGTGTGTGTAACATGGCTCATTGACTCATTGAGATAACTAACAGTCTTGGCCTGGTGGGCAGGTGATACTTCATCCAGGAGACACTGGGCTGGGCCCTGCAGGGAGCCGGGGTGAGAGGGCAGTCAGTCTGCTAGGCTGCACCAGGCACATGGGGCCACCACGCTCCAAGATCCTCTACCCCGACTGTGAGTGTGTGAATGGATGAGCTTGGCAGTAGATGCCTTCTTGGCTGCTTCCTGTGTGTGTGTGTGTGTGTGTGTGTGTGTGTGTGTGTGTACCTTCTTGGCTAGCTGCAGTGTGTCCTGCTTGCCGTTCTCGGCCTTAGCTCTGATTCGCTGAGAGATCCGGGTCACCTGCTCAAACACCAAGTCCTTCTCCAGGAGCAGCTCTTCCCGCTCCGCCAAGCCAACCTCCAGCTGAACACACACACACACACACACACACACACACACACACACACACACACACACACACACACACACACACACACACACACACACACACACACACACACACACACACACACACACACACACACACACACACACACACACACACACACACACACACACACACTAACATGAGACAGCTTCAACCTCAATCAATTATAACGACAGGATATGATTAATTGGTGGTAATCTTGATTGATGACTTCACCTTCCCTCAAGAAAAGTGGCAAAGTTTGTGTTCCTAGTCTCCTTCAGATACACTGATCGTTTAGACTCAGACCTTCCCACTGTTCTGAAATCTGCCTGCAGGACTGTAAAGCAGCTTCAGTACTGTAGGCTTTACCTGTTCTATCTTCTGGATGAGTTCAACAGGAGATGGGTCGTTCCCCTCCAGCTCTCTGGCCCTGTTCTCCTGTCCTGGATCCTCCAAGGCCTTCTCTAGCTCCAACATACGCTCCTTACACTCTGACAGCTACAGGACAGGACAGGAGAGGGAAGAGAGGAGACAGAAGAGAGGAGAAGAGAGGAGAGGAGAAGAGAGGAGAAGAGAGGAGAAGAGAGGAGACAGAAGAGAGGAGAAGAGAAGAGAGGAGAGAGAGAAGAGAGGAGAAGAGAAGAGAGGAGAAGAGAGGAGACAGAAGAGAGGAGAAGAGAAGAGAAGAGAGGAGAAGAATAGAGAAGAGAGGAGAAGAGAAGAGAAGAGAGGAGAGGAGAAGAGAAGAGAGGAGAAGAATAGAGGAGAAGAGAAGAAATTGAGAGGAGAAAGGAGAGGAGAAAAGAAGGGAGAAGTCGACTTTTATTATCCATGAGGATATTCAGAGACCATTGGAGGCTGCTGAGGGGAGGACGGCTCATAATAATGATTGGAACGGAGCGAATGGAATGTTATCAAACACTTGGAAACCATGTGTCTGATGTATTTGATACCATTCCACTGATTCCGGTCCAGCCATTACCACGAGCCTGTCCTCCCCAATTAAGGTGCCACCAACCTCCTGTGTCAGAGACCAACTCAACCTCACAATCATCTGAATTGTGTTGGGATGATGTGTTAGACAACACCATGATAGAAGTCATTATGGTTTGTTTCAGCATGACGAGCAGCTTAACAGATACACTAGGCTTCCTTTCCTGGTAACCATTACATCAATTAGCATTCATAGGGTTTGTTTATGCATGATTTGCAAGTTATTATGAGTTGCAGGTTAATAACATGTAGGTTTCCTATCCTGGTAACCATTATATAATTTCTCATTATTCACAGAATTACTGTAACTCAGCTGTTGACCCCAGAATGGAGATTTGGGATGTGCACATCTTTCACACAGCCATGGTTTCTACACGTGCACGGAGCTCCACGTCACGCCACGGTATGAATGAACCCGTCGGGAGACACATCACCACCCTCTCCTTCTGCGTGTGTGATGCACATTCTCTTCCAGCTGAAGCTGCCTAATGAAGCAGAGCTGATCGGGAGGAGAAGAGGTCAACAGACAGGAAGAGAAAAGAAGCTCCGTTACGTCTTCTGCCTTTAATGAAGGAGGGATGATCCTAGCAGGTCTGTGACAGGACGAGCGTAGCTGCATTAGTCCTGTTTAACACCATACATCTCATATGATCACAGAGTCCAGTGGAAGTAAGCACGCTCAGAGACAGTCTCACACTTTCTCTGTCTCCGGTGTCTTCGTGTCATGTGATGTAATGTGGACGTGTTCTGAGGAACATCCTCCATGGACTCTTAACAACGGAATGAGACTTTCAAATGCCTCTGCTGTTCATAATCAAACTCTGATGGACTAAAAGACGACTGTACTGTAGACTGAGACCACCCTTGGAGAGAGGCCGAGAGGAAAGAGAGAGACAGAGAAAAAGAGGGAGAGAGCGTGCGAGAGAGAGAGAGAGAACAAGAGAATGTGAGAGTGAGAGATTGGATCTGAGACCTTCATTACATTAGAGGCTGATGATTTACTATGTGATTTAATCACTCTGCACACCACCCTCACATCACTCACATCAGTCAGAGAGAGAAACAGAGCTGCATGCTGAGGCCCATACTGGAGGACGTCACTGTCTCACTGCCTGACTGGCTGGTTAACTGTCTCACTGCCTGACTGGCTGGTTAACTGTCTCACTGCCTGACTGGCTGGTTAACTGTCTCACTGCCTGACTGGCTGGTTGGTTAACTGTCTCACTGCCTGACTGACTGGTTGGTTAACTGTCTCACTGCCTGACTGGCTGGTTAACTGTCTCACTGCCTGACTGGCTGGTTAACTGTCTCACTGCCTGACTGGCTGGTTAACTGTCTCACTGCCTGACTGGCTGGTTAACTGTCTCACTGCCTGACTGGCTGGTTAACTGTCTCACTGCCTGGCTGGCTGGTTGGTTAACTGTCTCACTGCCTGACTGACTGGTTAACTGTCTCACTGCCTGACTGGCTGGTTAACTGTCTCACTGCCTGACTGGCTGGTTAACTGTCTCACTGCCTGACTGGCTGGTTGGTTAACTGTCTCACTGCCTGACTGGCTGTCTGGTTGGTTAACTGTCTCACTGCCTGACTGGCTGGTTGGTTAACTGTTTCACTGCCTGACTGACTGGTTGGTTAACTGTCTCACTGCCTGACTGGCTGGTTGGTTAACTGTCTCACTGCCTGACTGGCTGGTTGGTTAACTGTCTCACTGCCTGACTGACTGTCTGGTTGGTTAACTGTCTCACTGCCTGACAGACTGTCTGGATGGTTAACTGTCTCACTGACTGACTGTCTGGTTGGTTAACTGTCTCACTGCCTGACTGACTGTCTGGTTGGTTAACTGTCTCACTGCCTGACTGACTCTGTACTGTTAAACCCCCACTCCTTCAGAGCACTGATAAACCAGGGTAGGTCTGTACTGTAAAACCCCAACTCCCTCAAAGCACTGATAAACCAGGGTAGGTCTGTACTGTAAAACCCCCACGCCCTCAGAGCACTGATAAACCAGGGCATCTCTGTACTGTAAAACCCCCACGCCCTTAGAGCACTGATAAACCAGGGCATTTCTGTACTGTAAAACCCCCACACCCTCAGAGCACTGATAAACCAGGGCATCTCTGTACTGTAAAACCCCCACGCCCTCAGAGCACTGATAAACCAGGGCATCTCTGTACTGTAAAACCCCCACGCCCTCAGAGCACTGATAAACCAGGGCATCTCTGTACTGTAAAACCCCCAGGCCCTCAGAGCACTGTTAAACCAGGGCATCTCTGTACTGTAAAACCCCCACGCCCTCAGAGCATTGACAAACCAGGGCATCTCTGTACTGTAAAACCCCCACGCCCTCAGAGCACTGATAAACTAGGGCATCTCTGTACTGTAAAACCCCCACGCCCTCAGAGCACTGATAAACCAGGGCATCTCTGTACTGTAAAACCCCCACACCCTCAGAGCACTGATAAACCAGGGCATCTCTGTACTGTAAAACCCCCACGCCCTCAGAGCACTGATAAATCAGGGCATTTCTGTACTGTAAAACCCCCACGCCCTCAGAGCACTGATAAACCAGGGCATTTCTGTACTGTAAAACCCCCACGCCCTCAGAGCACTGATAAACCAGGGCATCTCTGTACTGTAAAAAAGTTGAATTGTTTATTTGGAAGCGATTAAATATTGCTTCTGGCTTGGGTCAAGGAAAGCTATCCAGAGTGTATATTGAATTTCACACACAAACTTTAATATTTTATACTGTGTGATCTTAAGTGCATTCTAACAACAGACACATTCCCCTCTGAAGTGTAAACAGCCTGAGAATAAGATACATCTGTTTCACAGTAACACGTTGTTTAATGTGATCACATCATGGTGGATCGGGAACGCTGTTTACTTCCTCTCTGCCAACACCACAATCCCCCTGACTGGCTAAATCACACAGTCTCCCCCTGACTGTCTAAATCACACAGTCTCCCCCTGACTGGCTAAATCACACAGTCTCCCCTGACTGGCTAAATCACACAGTCTCCCCTGACTGTCTAAATCACACAGTCTCCCCTGACTGTCTAAATCACACAGTCTCCCCTGACTGGCTAAATCACACAGTCTCCCCTGACTGGCTAAATCACACAGTCTCCCCTGACTGGCTAAATCACACAGTCTCCCCTGACTGGCTAAATCACACAGTCTCCCCTGACTGTCTAAATCACACAGTCTCCCCTGACTGTCTAAATCACACAGTCTCCCCTGACTGGCTAAATCACACAGTCTCCCCTGACTGGCTAAATCACACAGTCTCCCCCTGACTGGCTAAATCACACAGTCTCCCCGACTGGCTAAATCACACAGTCTCCCTGACTGTCTAAATCACACAGTCTCCCCTGACTGTCTAAATCACACAGTCTCCCCTGACTGTCTAAATCACACAGTCTCCCCTGACTGTCTAAATCACACAGTCTCCCCCTGACTGTCTAAATCACACAGTCTCCCCTGACTGTCTAAATCACACAGTCTCCCCTGACTGTCTAAATCACACAGTCTCCCCTGACTGTCTAAATCACACAGTCTCCCCTGACTGTCTAAATCACACAGTCTCCCCTGACTGTCTAAATCACACAGTCTCCCCTGACTGTCTAAATCACACAGTCTCCCCTGACTGTCTAAATCACACAGTCTCCCCTGACCTAAATCACACAGTCCTCCCTGACTGTCTAAATCACACAATCCCCCTGACTGTCTAAATCACACAGTCTCCCCCTGACTGTCTAAATCACACAGTCTCCTATGACTGTCTAAATCACACAGTCTCCCCCTGACTGTCTAAATCACACAGTCTCCCCTGACTGTCTAAATCACACAGTCTCCTATGACTGTCTAAATCACACAGTCTCCCCTGACTGAGTCTCCCCTGACTAAATCACACAGTCTCCCCTGACTGTCTAAATCACACAGTCTCCCCTGACTGTCTAAATCACACAGTCTCCCCTGACTGTCTAAATCACACAGTCTCCTATGACTGTCTAAATCACACAGTCTCCCCCTGACTGTCTAAATCACACAGTCTCCCCCTGACTGTCTAAATCACACAGTCTCCCCCTGACTGTCTAAATCACACAGTCTCCCCCTGACTGTCTAAATCACACAGTCTCCCCCTGACTGTCTAAATCACACAGTCTCCCCCTGACTGTCTAAACCACATATCCAACAGCACAGCTGAGGAACAGAGGGGTGGATGGATAGATGGATGAATGGCTTGACTGATTTTTGGATGGAAGGCAACAAAATAGGACAAAACTATGGTAGAATTTCCCACTGTCAGAAAGCAGCTGAGCGGGGATTGGAGAGTTGAGGAGTCTGCCCCAATTCCACCCATCCTCTCCAGTGGGCACTGAGAGCCCTGTGAGACTTGGTCCCAATTCCACCCATACTCTCCAGTGGGCACTGAGAGCCCTGTGAGACTTGGTCCCAATTCCACCCATCCTCTCCAGTGGGCACTGAGAGCCCTGTGAGACTTGGTCCCAATTCCACCCATCCTCTCCAGTGGGCACTGAGAGCCCTGTGAGACTTGGTCCCGATTCCACTCATCCTCTCCAGTGGGCACTGAGAGCCCTGTGAGACTTGGTCCCGATTCCACCCATCCTCTCCAGTGGGCACTGAGAGCCCTGTGAGACTTGGTCCCGATTCCACCCATCCTCTCCAGTGGGCACTGAGAGCCCTGTGAGACTTGGTCCCGATTCCACCCATCCTCTCCAGTGGGCACTGAGAGCCCTGTGAGACTTGGTCCCGATTCCACCCATCCTCTCCAGTGGGCACTGAGAGCCCTGTGAGACTTGGTCCCGATTCCACCCATCCTCTCCAGTGGGCACTGAGAGCCCTGTGAGACTTGGCCCAATTCCACCCATACTCTCCAGTGGGCACTGAGAGCCCTGTGAGACTTGGCGCCATAAGAAGCCATTGTCCCTTAGTTATTGGGGCCAGGTTCCAGAATCCAGACAGAGACATTGGGGCCATCAGGGGACATCCACTGCCTGTTGGTCATTATGGATGGATTCCAGTAAAGAGCAGTGGGCCAATGCCACCCCAACCCAGGCCTCAACCATCAGCTTCGGCCCCAATGCCACCCCAACCCAGGCCTCAACCCTCAGCTCCGGCCCCGGCTCCAATGCCACCCCAACCCAGGCCTCAACCCTCAGCCCCGGCCCCGGCTCCAATGCTGGCCTGTCTGGCTTGTAGACAGAGAGTGGAATGTCTCTATAAAAGTGCCAGGTTATGAAATGACAAAGGTCACCTATTCAGCCGAGGAACAACCGAGGCACGGAATCCTAGAACAGTTCTGAATTCATTCATTCTTAGTAAAAAACTAACTACAGTAACTAGGAGCAATGGGTGAGGTCAGGAAATGAAAGCTCAAATAGCACCTGTCTGATGAGGCAACAGAGGCTGTCTCTCTCAGACTTAGCCTTTGTGATAGTGTTTGGGTTATATGAACAGTTACATTGGCACTGTAGCTAATGAGCCTCCTCTTTAACCCAGTGGTATTCAAAGTCAGGGTTGCAACCCCGAGTGGGGTCATAGAGGAACTGCAGTGGGGTCTCCCCCCCAAAAAATATATATACAGATTATTGTTATACGTTTTTGAATTTTTTATTTATTTATTGAGTAAAAGTATTTATTGCTTTCTTTTCACTTTGATAAGAAAATGCAATGAATTTAAGGTTATTTGTTGATATAAAAATCTAAATGTACAGATTTTAGGGTTTAAGATTTGGCCTTGGACGGAGTCACGAGAAATTCTGGCTGAAAATGGGATCCCGCTGAATGTTTTTAACAGCATTGCTCTAACCCTTTGAGCACTGAACATCAGAGGAGGATGGTGAAGGGAGGATGGCTCATAATAATGCCTGGAATGGAAGAATGAAATGGTATTACACACAAGGAAACCATGGAAACCATGTGTTTAATCCGTTCAGCCAATCCTCTGATTTCGAGTGCCACCAGCCACCACTGCTGAGCTATTGAATCCATTAAAGATATGCTCCGGAACTTTGGTGACTAGTAAATATTTTTTAAACCTCCCACTTTGGGCCGGATGTGTCAATATGTAGTTCATACATGCACAATCTATGAGCAGATTACTCTCTTAATTAGCCACGAAAGCGACTGTTTTCTGGAAGCTGCGCTGTGCCATTTTCCCTACACCCCCCCCCCCCCCATGTGGGCCAGACCCTTAGCAAATCGAGTTTCAGCCAATGAGCTAAAGTCCTGCGCCATTTGAGTGACTCACACACAACACAGCGAGAGAGAGCGAGAGAGAGAGCAATGACGTGATGCACATATCTGCACATATGTGACGTAGTACACCGTTTTTGGGGACCACTTTTGACTCATGGGTGCTACTTTCAGAACTGCTGGATAAAAAGTATACAAAAGTACCGGAGCATCTCTTTAAGTGTTTTTTCTCCAGGGTGTCCTTGTCAGGTCCCTACTGGCAGATGGTGTCATGGAGAAGCTATCCGAGGAGGCATATAGTCAGATACCCATTAGGCTACAGTACTCTCCAGTCAGATACCCATTAGCTACAGTACTCTCCAGTCAGATACCCATTAGTACAGTACTCTCCAGTCAGATACCCATTAGTACAGTACTCTCCAGTCAGATACCCATTAGTACAGTACTCTCCAGTCAGATACCCATTAGTACAGTACTCTCCAGTCAGATACCCATTAGTACAGTACTCTCCAGTCAGATACCCATTAGTACAGTACTCTCCAGTCAGATACCCATTAGTACAGTACTCTCCAGTCAGATACCCATTAGTACAGTACTCTCCAGTCAGATACCCATTAGTACAGTACTCTCCAGTCAGATACCCATTAGTACAGTACTCTCCAGTCAGATACCCATTAGTACAGTACTCTCCAGTCAGATACCCATTAGTACAGTACTCTCCAGTCAGATACCCATTAGGCTACAGTACTCTCCAGTCAGATACCCATTAGTACAGTACTCTCCAGTCAGATACCCATTAGTACAGTACTCTCCAGTCAGATACCCATTAGTACAGTACTCTCCAGTCAGATACCCATTAGTACAGTACTCTCCAGTCAGATACCCATTAGTACAGTACTCTCCAGTCAGATACCCATTAGTACAGTACTCTCCAGTCAGATACCCATTAGTACAGTACTCTCCAGTCAGATACCCATTAGTACAGTACTCTCCAGTCAGATACCCATTAGTACAGTACTCTCCAGTCAGATACCCATTAGTACAGTACTCTCCAGTCAGATACCCATTAGTACAGTACTCTCCAGTCAGATACCCATTAGTCAGATACCCTACAGTACTCTCCAGTCAGATACCCATTAGCTACAGTACTCTCCAGTCAGATACCCATTAGTACAGTACTCTCCAGTCAGATACCCATTAGCTACAGTACTCTCCAGTCAGATACCCATTAGTACAGTACTCTCCAGTCAGATACCCATTAGTACAGTACTCTCCAGTCAGATACCCATTAGTACAGTACTCTCCAGTCAGATACCCATTAGTACAGTACTCTCCAGTCAGATACCCATTAGTACAGTACTCTCCAGTCAGATACCCATTAGTACAGTACTCTCCAGTCAGATACCCATTAGTACAGTACTCTCCAGTCAGATACCCATTAGTACAGTACTCTCCAGTCAGATACCCATTAGTACAGTACTCTCCAGTCAGATACCCATTAGTACAGTACTCTCCAGTCAGATACCCATTAGTACAGTACTCTCCAGTCAGATACCCATTAGTACAGTACTCTCCAGTCAGATACCCATTAGTACAGTACTCTCCAGTCAGATACCCATTAGTACAGTACTCTCCAGTCAGATACCCCAGTATTCCAGTCAGATACCCATTAGTACAGTACTCTCCAGTCAGATACCCATTAGTACAGTACTCTCCAGTCAGATACCCATTAGTACAGTACTCTCCAGTCAGATACCCATTAGTACAGTACTCTCCAGTCAGATACCCATTAGTACAGTACTCTCCAGTCAGATACCCATTACTCTCCAGTCAGATACCCATTAGTACAGTACTCTCCAGTCAGATACCCATTAGTACAGTACTCTCCAGTCAGATACCCATTAGTACAGTACTCTCCAGTCAGATACCCATTAGTACAGTACTCTCCAGTCAGATACCCATTAGTACAGTACTCTCCAGTCAGATACCCATTAGTACAGTACTCTCCAGTCAGATACCCATTAGTACAGTACTCTCCAGTCAGATACCCATTAGTACAGTACTCTCCAGTCAGATACCCATTAGTACAGTACTCTCCAGTCAGATA
Organism: Oncorhynchus gorbuscha; assembly: GCF_021184085.1. Taxonomy (NCBI): domain Eukaryota; kingdom Metazoa; phylum Chordata; class Actinopteri; order Salmoniformes; family Salmonidae; genus Oncorhynchus; species Oncorhynchus gorbuscha. The sequence goes on along the minus strand of NW_025746250.1, from coordinate 16,583 downwards.
CCCATTAGTACAGTACTCTCCAGTCAGATACCCATTAGTACATACCCATCAGATACCCAGTACTCTCCAGTCAGATACCCATTAGTACAGTACTCTCCAGTCAGATACCCATTAGTACAGTACTCTCCAGTCAGATACCCATTAGTACAGTACTCTCCAGTCAGATACCCATTAGTACAGTACTCTCCAGTCAGATACCCATTAGGCTACAGTACTCTCCAGTCAGATACCCATTAGGCTACAGTACTCTCCAGTCAGATACCCATTAGTACAGTACTCTCCAGTCAGATACCCATTAGTACAGTACTCTCCAGTCAGATACCCATTAGTACAGTACTCTCCAGTCAGATACCCATTAGGCTACAGTACTCTCCAGTCAGATACCCATTAGTACAGTACTCTCCAGTCAGATACCCATTAGTACAGTACTCTCCAGTCAGATACCCATTAGTACAGTACTCTCCAGTCAGATACCCATTAGTACAGTACTCTCCAGTCAGATACCCATTAGTACAGTACCAGTCAGATACCCATTAGTACAGTACTCTCCAGTCAGATACCCATTAGTACAGTACTCTCCAGTCAGATACCCATTAGTACAGTACTCTCCAGTCAGATACCCATTAGTACAGTACTCTCCAGTCAGATACCCATTAGTACAGTACTCTCCAGTCAGAGATGTTGGCGAGGGCAGCCATGTTGCCGTACAACAGTACGACAGATTTAGCAACCAGTTCTCAGAAGTTCCTATCCATTTCCTCCCGTCGGATGCTGTCATTCCTACCTGCCCTTTGACTGACAGTCCAGTGTTATCTGACGTCAGACAACAGGGTCGTATTCACAAGGCATTAAACGGAAGAAAACTGACTGAAACAGGGAGGGACTAGCTGAACTAACCAAAAGAAAAGGTTTGTTTTTTCTTTTTCTGTTGCAAAGCGTTTTGGAACGGTTTGCCTTAGTGAATATGACCCAGGCTTCTAATGTACCTGTATCTGCAGCATGGTGCTCTCTCCCTTCAGTCTCCTCTGGCAGGGAACCAGTTTCCTGCTGAGGGCTGTCTGTCTTCCTTCTTCCTTGGTGATCATCTGCAGGCAGCGCGTCTCCTCCTCCAGCGCCTGCATCTCTATGTTACCGTCTCTGATCAGGCCCTCCTGAACATTCACCTTCTCGTAGAAAATACACATCTCCTCCTCACGCTCCAGCAACTGTACCCCTCTGTCAGAGACAGAGAGAGAGAAACCACTGAGAGAGCTACCAAATTGTAAAGTAGGGATGAGGATAGGTCAAATACCATCAGTAGCCGCCCAATTGCCCACATTGTTCAGCATCGTTGCCTGTAGTTAGTCGTAAGCAATAGCTGCCTTACCCTATCTGATATGTAGAATCTTGGTTGGTGGTCATCTGGACAGTGCAAACTGATCAACAGAAAGCCAGACTCACCTGTCATAGCCGCTCTGCGTGGTCGTGTTTTGGCTCCTCCTCATCTGACAGACAGACAGACTCACCTGTCATTGAGGCTCTGCATGGTCGTGTTTTGGCTCCTCCTCATCTGACAGACAGACAGACTCACCTGTCATTGAGGCTCTGCGTGGTCGTGTTTTGGCACTTCCTCTTCGGAGAGACAGACAGACTCACCTGTCATTGAGGCTCTGCATGGTCGTGTTTTGGCACTTCCTCTTCGGAGAGACAGACAGACTCACCTGTCATTGAGGCTCTGCATGGTCGTGTTTTGGCACTTCCTCTTCGGAGAGACAGACAGACTCACCTGTCATTGAGGCTCTGCATGGTCGTGTTTTGGCACTTCCTCTTCGGAGAGACAGACAGACTCACCTGTCATTGAGGCTCTGCATGGTTGTGCTTTGGCTCTTCCTCTTCGGACAGAAATCCAGACTCACCTGTCATTGAGGCTCTGCATGGTCGTGTTTTGGCTCTTCCTCTTCGGACAGAAAGCCAGACTCACCTGTCATTGAGGCTCTGCATGGCCGCGTCATGGTTCTCCCTCTTCGGACAGACAGGCAGACAAACAGACAGACTACCAGACTCACCTGTCATTGCGACTCTGCACGGCGTTGTCGTGGCTCTTCCTCATCTGTAGCAGGTTCTTTTCATGGTAGTTGATCATGTGGGTCAGCCGGCCCAAGTTCAGCTTCTGCTCCTCCCTCTTCTGTCTCATCTCATGAAGCACCAGGGTCACCTTGGAGATGGGATCAGAACAGAGAAACATCATAACTCAGGTCACCTTGGAGATGGGATCAGAACAGAGAAACATCATAACCCAGGTCACCTTGGAGATGGGATCAGAACAGAGAAACATCATAACTCAGGTCACCTTGGAGATGGGATCAGAACAGAGAAACATCATAACTCAGGTCACCTTGGAGATGGGATCAGAACAGAGAAACATCATAACACTAACCCAGGTCACCTTGGAGATGGGATCAGAACAGAGAAACATCATAACCCAGGTCACCTTGGAGATGGGATCAGAACAGAGAAACATCATAACCCAGGTCACCTTGGAGATGGGATCAGAACAGAGAAACATCATAACCCAGGTCACCTTGGAGATGGGATCAGAACAGAGAAACATCATAACCCTAACCCAGGTCACCTTGGAGATGGGATCAGAACAGAGAAACATCATAACACTAACCCAGGTCACCTTGGAGATGGGATCAGAACAGAGAAACATCATAACACCAGGTCACCTTGGAGATGGGATCAGAACAGAGAAACATCATAACCCAGGTCACCTTGGAGATGGAATCAGAACAGAGAAACCTCATAACCCTAACCCAGGTCACCTTGAAGATGGAATCAGAACAGAGAAACATCATAACCCAGGTCACCTTGGAGATGGAATCAGAACAGAGAAACATCATAACCCAGGTCACCTTGGAGATGGAATCAGAACAGAGAAACATCATAACTCAGGTCACCTTGGAGATGGAATCAGAACAGAGAAACATCATAACACTAACCCAGGTTACCTTGGAGATGGGATCAGAACAGAGAAACATCATAACTCAGGTCACCTTGGAGATGGGATCAGAACAGAGAAACATCATAACTCAGGTCACCTTGGAGATGGAATCAGAACAGAGAAACATCATAACCCAGGTCACCTTGGAGATGGAATCAGAACAGAGAAACATCATAACTCAGGTCACCTTGGAGATGGAATCAGAACAGAGAAACATCATAACACTAACCCAGGTTACCTTGGAGATGGGATCAGAACAGAGAAACATCATAACTCAGGTCACCTTGGAGATGGGATCAGAACAGAGAAACATCATAACTCAGGTCACCTTGGAGATGGAATCAGAACAGAGAAACATCATAACTCAGGTCACCTTGGAGATGGGATCAGAACAGAGAAACATCATAACCCAGGTCACCTTGGAGATGGGATCAGAACAGAGAAACATCATAACCCAGGTCACCTTGGAGATGGGATCAGAACAGAGAAACATCATAACCCAGGTCACCTTGGAGATGGGATCAGAACAGAGAAACATCATAACCCAGGTCACCTTGGAGATGGGATCAGAACAGAGAAACATCATAACACTAACCCAGGTCACCTTGGAGATGGGATCAGAACAGAGAAACATCATAACCCAGGTCACCTTGGAGATGGGATCAGAACAGAGAAACATCATAACACTAACCAGGTCACCTTGGAGATGGGATCAGAACAGAGAAACATCATAACACTAACCCAGGTCACCTTGGAGATGGGATCAGAACAGAGAAACATCATAACACTAACCCAGGTCACCTTGGAGATGGGATCAGAACAGAGAAACATCATAACTCAGGTCACCTTGGAGATGGGATCAGAACAGAGAAACATCATAACTCAGGTCACCTTGGAGATGGGATCAGAACAGAGAAACATCATAACTCAGGTCACCTTGGAGATGGGATCAGAACAGAGAAACATCATAACACTAACCCAGGTCACCTTGGAGATGGGATCAGAACAGAGAAACATCATAACCCAGGTCACCTTGGAGATGGGATCAGAACAGAGAAACATCATAACCCAGGTCACCTTGGAGATGGGATCAGAACAGA